>NC_135963.1:26823189-27126219 GCF_053455715.1 Rhinoraja longicauda | reverse complement strand
AAAGCAAAGAGTGGGGATAAATGGGTCCCTTTCGGAATGGCAGGCAGTGACCAGTGGGGTACCGCAAGGTTCGGTGCTGGGACCCCAGCTATTTACGATATACATTAATGACTTAGACGAAGGGATTAAAAGTACCATTAGCAAATTTGCAGATGATACTAAGTTGGGGGGTAGTGTGAATTGTGAGGAAGATGCAATAAGGCTGCAGGGTGACCTGGACAGGTTGTGTGAGTGGGCGGATACATGGCAGATGCAGTTTAATGTAGATAAGTGTGAGGTTATTCACTTTGGAAGTAAGAATAGAAAGGCAGATTATTATCTGAATGGTGTCAAGTTAGGAGGAGGGGGAGTTCAACGAGATCTGGGTGTCCTAGTGCATCAGTCAATGAAAGGAAGCATGCAGGTACAGCAGGCAGTGAAGAAAGCCAATGGAATGTTGGCCTTCGTAACAAGAGGAGTTGAGTATAGGAGCAAAGAGGTCCTTCTACAGTTGTACCGGGCCCTGGTGAGACCGCACCTGGAGTACTGTGTGCAGTTTTGGTCTCCAAATTTGAGGAAGGATATTCTTGCTATGGAGGGCGTGCAGCGTAGGTTCACTAGATTAATTCCCGGAATGGCGGGACTGTCGTATGTTGAAAGGCTGGAGCGATTGGGCTTGTATACACTGGAATTTAGAAGGATGAGGGGGGATCTTATTGAAACATATAAGATAATTAGGGGATTGGACACATTAGAGGCAGATAACATGTTCCCAATGTTGGGGGAGTCCAGAACAAGGGGCCACAGTTTGAGAATAAGGGGTAGGCCATTTAGAACGGAGATGAGGAAGAACTTTTTCAGTCAGAGGGTGGTGAAGGTGTGGAATTCTCTGCCTCAGAAGGCAGTGGAGGCCAGTTCGTTGGATGCTTTCAAGAGAGAGCTGGATAGAGCTCTTAAGGATAGCGGAGTGAGGGGGTATGGGGAGAAGGCAGGAACGGGGTACTGATTGATAGTGATCAGCCATGATCGCATTGAATGGCGGTGCTGGCTCGAAGGGCTGAATGGCCTACTCCTGCACCTATTGTCTATTGTCTATTGTCTATTGACTTAGATGAAGGGATTAAAAGTACCATTAGCAAATTTGCAGATGATACTAAGCTGGGGGGTAGTGTGAATTGTGAGGAAGATGCAATAAGGCTGCAGGGTGACTTGGACAGGTTGTGTGAGTGGGCGGATACATGGCAGATGCAGTTTAATGTAGATAAGTGTGAGGTTATTCACTTTGGAAGTAAGAATAGAAAGGCAGATTATTATCTGAATGGTGTTAAGTTAGGAAGAGGGGATGTTCAACGAGATCTGGGTGTCCTAGTGCATCAGTCACTGAAAGGAAGCATGCAGGTACAACAGGCAGTGAAGAAAGCCAATGGAATGTTGGCTTTCATAACAAGAGGAGTTGAGTATAGGAGCAAAGAGGTCCTTCTACAGTTGTACCGGGCCCTGGTGAGACCGCACCTGGAGTACTGTGTGCAGTTTTGGTCTCCAAATTTGAGGAAGGATATTCTTGCTATTGAGGGCGTGCAGCGTAGGTTCACTAGGTTAATTCCCGGAATGGCGGGACTGTCGTATGTTGAAAGGCTGGAGCAATTAGGCTTGTATACACTGGAATTTAGAAGGATGAGGGGGGATCTTATTGAAACATATAAGATAATTAGGGGATTGGACACATTAGAGGCAGGAAACATGTTCCCAATGTTGGGGGAGTCCAGAACAAGGGGCCAAAGTTTAAGAATAAGGGGTAGGCCATTTAGAACGGAGATGAGGAAGAACTTTTTCAGTCAGAGAGTGGTGAAGGTGTGGAATTCTCTGCCTCAGAAGGCAGTGGAGGCCAGTTCGTTGGATGCTTTCAAGAGAGAGCTGGATAGAGCTCTTAAGGATAGCGGAGTGAGGGGGTATGGGGAAAAGGCAGGAACGGGGTACTGATTGAGAGTGATCAGCCATGATCGCATTGAATGGCGGTGCTGGCTCGAAGGGCTGAATGGCCTACTCCTGCACCTATTGTCTATTGTCTAGAGGCATTGGTGAGCTTTCTTTGTGATTTCATCAATATGCTGGGCCCAGGACAGATCGGAGATGTGTACCAATGGGAACTTGAAGCCGTGGACTCCCTCCACCTTCATACCGCAAATGAAGACAGGTGCGTGGTCTTTTCGGCTTTTCCTTCCTGAAGTAAACAATCAGCTCCTTGGACTTGCTAACATTGAGGGCAAGATTGTTGTTCTGGCCCCTGATTCATTGTTATCTGTCATGCATTCAACGACGGTGGTATTATATGGACATTTAAAGATTGTATTTGAACTCTATCTGGCTGCATAGTCATGGGTATAGAGAGAATAGCAAGACCATCTCTAAATGCCTTGGAGAAGATGGCAGCGTTACTTTGTAGAATCACAACAGTCTTTATTACGCGAGTACTCTCCATGACAAAGAGGGAGGAGCAATGCATTTCCAAGAAGAGATAATGAATTGGAAGGAAACAACGAAGTACTTTTATTCAAAATCTATCATGTGATTTGTGGAAAAACTACTAAACTTACTGAAAAGCTGGTTTGATATGAACATCAATTTTCTGAGCTACATTTTTTTTTTCTGAGTTATATTTCAAACTCCAAGTTGTTTTCTGAGCTTCCCTCCAGGACGTGCTCGATGTAGCTCAGAAGAAATATTCCTGACCAAAATGATACTTGAAAATTTTTCTTTTCTCCATTACTAAAATTTTCTTTCTCATTTAACTAAAACGTACCACTTTTGTGATAAATAAACATGATTACTAAAACTGAAAATTTGTAGAATTCTTTAAAAATAATTACACATAATAATCAAGGTACAAGCAGAACTCACCTAGTACAAAACTCATGAATGTGTGATAACATAGAAGCAGCATTGTACAAAGAAGAGCCCGAAGGTTTTCAGTGGACGCTCCTTCCTGTAGTTGTTCCAGACCGTATTCCTAAAGACGGCAGTCTCTTTAGTACAAGAGATTAAATTCTCAGCATTTCTAAACCAAATGAGTATTTTTTTGTTGAAGTGTTAAATGGTATTAGAGCTTTAATCAATTTATTTTTAGTTCAAATTTCAGTTTGTTATATGATGTACACCCACAGATATATTTTATCATATTATTAGTATTACTTTCTATGACCCTTTTGGCAACAATCCCAGTGGGTGTGAGAGATGGTTTCCCATGGAAACCATGGAAAGTTAATTTCCCATGGAAAGTTAATTTCAGCAAATTAAATATTTCAATCCATTTTATTTGAAATTATTCTCAGTTCCAAAAGGATGCAATATTTCAAAACATTTTACAGGATTTAATGTTTACCTATCTTAGGTTACATTCTAATAACCAATGAAAAAACTTCAAACATATTTCACTGCGTGTACACAAGTTTGAGATGCTCTGAAGTGCCATGAAAATGCAATTAGTCATAGACTGTGGAAACAGGCCCTTTGGCCTAACTTTCCCACACCGGCTAAAATGTCCCAGCTACACTAATCCCATCTGCCTATGTTTGCCCCATATCCCTCCAAACTTGTCCTATCCATGTACCTGTCTAACCGTTTCTTAAACGACGCCATAGTCCCTGCCTCAACAACCTCCTCTGGCAGCTTGTTCCATTCATCCACCACCTTTAGTGTGAAAAAGTTACCCCTCAGATTCCTTTAAAATCTTTTCCCCTTCACTTTAAACTTTTGTCCTCTGGTCCTCAATTTTCCTACTCTGGGCAAGAGACTGCATCTACTCAATCTATTCCTCTCATGATTTTATACACCTCTATAAGATCACACCTCATCCTCCTGCACTCCAAGGAATAGAGTCCCAGACTACTCAACCTCTCCCTATAACCCAGATCCTCAAGTCCTGGAAACATCCTCGTAAATCTTCTCTGTACCCTTTCCAGTTTGGCAAATTCTTTCCTCTAATGATGCCCAGAACTGAACACAATACTCTAAATGCAGTTCACCAATATCTTGTATAACTTCAACATGACCTCTCAACTTTACTCAAAACTCTGACTGATGAAAGCCAATGTGCCAAAAGCCTTTTTGACCACCCTACCTACTTGCAACTCCACCTTCAAGGAACTATGTTCCTGTACTCCTAGATTCCTCTGCTCCACAACACTCCCCAGAGCCCTACCATTCACTGTTTAGGTCCTGCCCATGTTAGACTTCCCAAAATACAACACATCACATTTCTGCCTTTCTTTCTTTTTAAATGAATCATCCGTAATTGTCAAACACAAATAATTAAATATCACTGGATGTACAAAGGTGGAGCAGTCTTAATTTTCATGTTTGTAAAAGCTCCCAAAAATCAGATGGTAAATATTGATATTCTGTTTGCAGAAGATTCTCTTTACCGAGTTAAAAATTACATGAAGCCAACCCAGTGTTAAACTCTCATTGAAGTAAATGTGACAGCTTTTCTAAGCTAGGATTTGAACAGAGAGTCCTTAGAGTTCACAGGACAGTGATGTACAAAAGTACTTAAAAGATTAAAAGTCTCATAGAGATAAACATAATGATGGTCCATCACCAAAATAAACGGTGAGTGAAAAAGCTGCTGACTCAGCAATGGAAATTAAACTGACATGACTTTCATTAATTGAAGACACAAGGGAGACTGCAGTTGCTGGAAACTGGAGCAATAAACAAACTACTGAGGGAACTTAACGTGTCAAGCAGCACATTTGGGAGCAATGGGAAGCCAGTATTTCAGGCCAAGACCCTGCAGCAGAGGGAAGATTGCCTGGGTAAAGAGGTAAAGAGGTGAGAGGGAGGGAGGGATGAGGCAGGAACTAATAGGCAATAGGTGAAACCAGGTGAGGAGGGAGATGATTGAAAGATAGTAAACTCTCAAAATGCAGAGAACAGCAGGTTTTTGAGACATACCATAGGTTTATCAGAACTTCTCTAACATAGTGTGAAAATGCCAATCCATTGTAAATGTACCCTATACGCAGCATAAAATAACCCAATTTACACCACACACTACATCACTGGTTCCTTCCCTGTCAGGTCAATCAGTCACTGATATGTCATTCCGTAACATTTTCAATGTACCTGCATGTCACTATACTTGTAAATTAGCTGACTTGACCTGATTTGAAACCTGGATTACATTTCTGAGCTGACACAGCAGTATTATACTACAAAATAAAACAAAACCTTTTCCATTTTAATCCAACCATTAACTATTTGTTCTTACCTTATTTCCAGAAAATCCAACAAATTCTAAAAGTCGAATAATCCTCGTTGGCAACAAAGATAGGGTCTAAAAAATGAATCAGAAAACTTTTTTACGTTAACCATTTGATATTAATATCAAGGAACAGAAATATATAGAGAAATTAAAACAGAATTTAAAATGCAGAATTTCAAAAATACACTCCAAATATGATGGCCCATACTAAGAAAATTGACAGCTTTCAGTTGTCCAATTGTCAATTCTCCTGGAATTGAATTGGCAACTAACATATAAAATGCTGAGCCAAAGATTGAGAAACAGAAAAACCAATGAAGCATGTGATATTAACGACTGCAGCTCTCCACAACATGGCAGGTGGTGGCAGCAACATGGACAATAGCAGGTGATTGATGATGAACAGTTGTACTTCCGGTGATTAGAAGGGCAAATCCACCTCCAATCAAAGATTGGTATCTTGTCTAAACTCCAGACAGCACACAACTGGCTGCAAATTATGGGAGGGAGGTTACAGTGAGCATGCTCCTCACTACTGTATGCAAATGTCAACAGACTGCCTGAATCTAGACCAAAGTTACTTCATTCCGCAGAAGGGAAACTTTGAGCATTCAGGTTCTCAAAATGTTCTTCTGCACACACATTTCTGTTGAGTAGCATTGTGGCGCAGCGAGAAAAGCTGATGCAGCAACCTGTGATTAATCCTGACATCCTGTGTGAAGCTTGCGCCCGAGCTTCACGAAGAGTCAAGACAAGTAGAGGAGATGATGGAGGTTCTAAATGGTAGATACATCCCTGGGATTTGAATGTGTACCCTAGGATGTTGCGGGGAAACTAGGGAAGAAAATGCTGGGCCTGTGGCAGAGATATTTGCATCATTGATAGCCACACACATGGTGCTAGAAGATTAAAAGGAGGCTCATTTTAGAAAAGCCAAGAATTACAGTCCGAGGAGCGAAACAACATCAGCGGTGGATAGGTTATTGGTGGGGATTTTATGAAATAGGATCTGCATGCACTTGGATACACAAGGACCGATTAGCGATAGTCAGCTTGGTTTTGAGCATGGAAAATCATGTTTCACAAATATGACTAAATTTATTAAAGTAGTCAGCTACAAGATTGATGAAGGCAGTGTGTTAGATGCAGTCTACAATAAACTTTAGCAAGGTCTTTAAAAAGCTGTCACACAGCAGGCTGGTCTGGATGGTTAGATCACATGGGATCCAGAGTAAACACTCCAAAGTTATAAAACTGGTTTAAATTACAAGGGGAGGTTTGTTGGACTGGGTCTTTTTCCTCTAGAGTGTGGGAGGCTGACAGATGGGGAAACTTTATCAGAAGGTGGTGTAATATGGAATAAACTGAAAGAGAAAGTGAAAGTGGTGGATACCATAGGATACAACGGGGGGACACAGTGGTGCAGCTGGTAGAGGCCGGGGTTTAATCCTGACCTTGGGTGCTGTTTGTGCAGAGTTTACACATTCTCTCTGTGACCGCGTGGGATTCCCCTGGATGCAACAGTTCCTCCCACATCCCAAAGATGTGTGGGTTTATAGGTTAACTGGCCTCTGTAAATTGCCCCTAATGAGTAGGGAATGGATGAGAAAGTGGGACAGCATAGAACTAGTGTGAACAGGTCACCGTGGACTCGGTGGGCTGAAGAGCCCGTTTCCATGCCTAACCCTCTAAACTAAACGCTAAATTATGACATTTAAAAAATACTTGGGCAAGCACATGGACAGGAAAAACTTGGAGGGTATGGATCAGACGCAGGCAAGTGGGATTAGTTTGGTTAGGCAACTTCATAGGCATGACTGAGATGGGTCGAAGGGCCTGTTTTCATGCTGAACAGCTATATGACTCTAAGTAGCAAATGTGGAAGGGATCACAGGGTTTGGGTGAGAGCATGTCAAGAAGCCATTAGGCGACCAAGAATCGTTGACAATGAGCTGGTTTAATACAGAGTAGAGCCCAAAGGATTATGTAAATTTATTACTTTTCAGGTTTCCCAATTTGAACCTATGCTTTCAAAATCCTGTTGTTCCAGGACAGTCTGATGACAGGTGCCTCTCGGACAAAGTGATCAAAAAAGTAGTTGATATTCTATGTATCCCAGATGCACAAAATCCCAAAGTAAACAGTCTTTTTTTTTTCAGAAACATTACATGACCCAGAAATGTAAAATGTAATAACAATGGTTTTCAATTGCAAAAAAACACTGAAAGAAAAATTAATGGGATTGAATTTCTGGGCAATTTAGCACGAAATTAAAAGAAGTTTCTTTAAAAGTTGTTTTGAGGATGAAAATATCAATAATAGTATTAAAAATATGTTCTTTCAACTCACAACCAAATTAATGACCATGTCCAATGATATAATTTCAATTCACTATTGTAGTTTTTTAAACTGCAGAATTTGATTATTGCAAGGATATAGCACAGTAACCCTCTGGCCCCAACCCAATCCAATTGGATTATTGGTGTTTTGGCAGAGAGGGTTATAAGAAACCGGAGTGCCAATGGGATGAGGTCGCCCTGTGCCAGTATTGCAAAATCATCAATCGAAAATTAGGTTACATGCGAGTGACACTGGGATGCAATTATGCTTCGTGCCTAATTTGAGCGGAGAACAAGTTCACCTCCAATCATCCTCAGATTGATCTCTCAGTTCTCACAGCCATTATTTACAATTACAACAATGGCAGAGAATTGGGAGCAGACAATTTATGTTTAAATATCAGATAATGTGGAGACTGGGGGAGGAAGACCAAACCAACTTGCTTAGAGAAAGGGCATGTCAGGGTGCTATAAATAGTATAGCACCCTAAATTTAGTAGATTGCCTTTACTCACCAGATTAAAAGCTCCAATTCCAAGTTGAACACCTCCTTCCAAATGGCTGTAATTCTCTCCTTTAGTGTAGCTGGATGACTGCACAATATTAAGAAGTTCCCTTTAAATAATTATAAAAAATAACCAAATCAGTATTTTTGGACAGAATGCACTGTAATTAAGCTTTTCTCATTGATAAAAACATATTTAATATTGTATCTGAGCTCTTTTTAAAAATGAAATATTGAAATTATTTGCAAAGACACAGTTCATTTATGAGACCCGATCAAGAATCAAGTGTTTTATTGTCACAAACACACAAACAATCACCCAGAAGACAAAAACAATCTCCAAGATGTACTAGAGGACAGAGGATCTAGGGGGGTAGAGGAACTGAAAGAAATTTGCATTACGTGAGAAATAGTATTGGGTGGATTGGTAGGACTGAAGGTTGATAAATCCCCAGGGTCTGCATCCCAGGGTACATAGGGAGGTGGCTCTAGAAATAGTGGATGCATTGGTGATCATTTTCCAACATTCGATAGATTCAGGATCAGTTCCTGTGGATTGGAGGATAGATAATGTTATCCCACTTTTCAAGAAAGGAGTGAGAGAGAAAACAGGGAATCGCAGACCAGTTAGCCTGACATCGGTGGTGGGGAAGATGCTGGAGTCAATTATTAAAGAGGTAATAACGGTGCATTTGGACAGCAGTAAAAGGATAAGTTCAAGTCAGCATGGATTTATGAAAGGGAAATCATGCTTGACTAATCTTCTGGAATTTTTTGAGGATGTGACAAGTAAAATGGATGAAGGGGAGCCAGTGGATGTAATGTATTTAGACTTTCAGAAAGCCTTTGATAAGGTCCCACACCGGAGATTGGTGAGCAAAATTAGAGCACATGGTATTGGGGGTAGGGTGTTGACACGGATAGAAAATTGGTTGGCCAACAGGAAGCAAAGAGTAGGACTAAACGGGTCCTTTTCAAAATGGCAGGCAGTGGCGAGTGGAGTGCCGCAAGCCTCGGTGTTGGGGCCGCAACGGTTTACCATATATATTAATGATTTGGATGAAGGAATTAGAAGTAACACTAGCAAGTTTGCGTTTGACACAAAGCTGAGTGGCAGTGTGAACTGCGAAGAGGATGTTAGGAGGTTGCAGGGTGACCTGGACAGGTTGAGTGAGTGGGCAGATGCATGACAGATGCAGTATAATATAGATAAATGTGAGGTTATCCACTTTGGCGGCAAAAACAAGGAGGCAATGGTGTCAGGTTAGGTAAAGGGGAAGTGCAGCGAGACCTGGGTGTCCTTGTACACCAGTCACTAAAAGTTGGCATGCAGGTACAGCAGGCAGTGAAGAAACCTAATGGCATGTTGGCCTTCAAACCGAGAGGATTTCAGTATAGGAGTAGATGTTCTGCAGTTATATGGGGCCCTGGTAAGACCACATCTGGAGTATTGTGTACAGTTTTGGTCTCCTAATTTGAGGAAGGACATCCTTGTAATTGAGGCAATGAAGCGTAGGTTCACGAAATTGATCCCTGGGATGGCGGGACTGTCATATGAGGAAAGATTGAAAAGACTAGGCTTGTATTCACTGGAGTTTAGAAGGATGAGAGGGGATCTTATAGAGACATAAAATTATAAAAGGACTGGAGAAGCAAGATGCAGGAATAATGTTCCCAATGTTGGGCAAGTCCAGAGCCAGGGGCCACAGTCTTAGAATAGACAATAGGTACAGGAGGAGGCCATTCAGCCCTTCGAGCCAGCACCACCATTCAATGTGATCATGGCTGATCATTCTCAATCAGTACCCCGTTCCTGCCTTCTCCCCAAACCCCTTCACTCTGCTATCCATAAGAGCTCTATCTAGCTCTCTCTTGAATGCATTCA
This sequence comes from Rhinoraja longicauda, assembly GCF_053455715.1. Classification (NCBI taxonomy): domain Eukaryota; kingdom Metazoa; phylum Chordata; class Chondrichthyes; order Rajiformes; family Arhynchobatidae; genus Rhinoraja; species Rhinoraja longicauda. The sequence goes on along the minus strand of NC_135963.1, from coordinate 27,116,248 downwards.
GAGAATTGGCCTCCACTGCTTCTGAGGCAGTGAATTACACAGATTTACAACTCTGACTGAAAAAGTTTTTCCTCATCTCCGTTCTAAATGGCCTACCCCTTATTCTTAAACTGTGGCCCCTGGTTCTGGACTCCCCCAACATTGGGAACATGTTTCCTGCCTCTAAAGTGTCCAACCCCTTAATAATCATATGTTTCGATAAGATCCCCTCTCATCCTTCTAAATTAAAGTGTATACAAGCCTAGCCGCTCCAGTCTTTCAACATATGACAGTCCCGCCATTCCGGGAATTAACTTAGTAAACCTACGCTGCACGCCCTCGATAGCAAGAATATCCTTCCTCAAATTTGGAGACCAAAACTGCACACAGTACTCCAGGTGCGGTCTCACTAGGGCCCTGTACAATAAAGAGGCTCTAGAATAAAGAGGAGGCCATTTAAAACTGAGGTGAGAAGAAACTTTTTCACCCAGAGTTGTGAATTTGTGGAATTCTCTGCCACAGAGGGCAGTGGAGGACAAATCACTGGATGAATTTAAGAGAGAATTAGATGGAGCTTATGGGGCTAGCGGAATCAAGGGATACGGGGAGAAGTTGGGCACAGGTTACTGATTGTGGATGATCAGCCATGATCACAATGAATGGCAGTGCTGGCTCGAAGGGCTGAATGGCCTCCTCCTGCACCTATTTTCGATGTTTCTATGTCACAGATGGAACAATGAAATTCTTACTTGCAGCAGCACAACAGAATAAGTAAACATGGTTCACTGTAAACAATGTAATAAACGAGAGAGAAAAAAAGTTCAGTGTGTGTATATACACATACTCATTTATATCATGGATTAGTACGGAATGTGACTCCCAGATGGAGATTCTCATGAACAAACCCTCTCAACAAGATAAATAAGGTTTGCTTGTTTAATGAGGATTTTTATCTTTCAAAATTTAAAGAGATTTCATGTTTATCTGTATGTTGTTAATTTAATCAAAATGGAATTAACTTTCACAAACTAATAAACTATTGATTTATTAATTAACCCCAAGTCTAATCACAACAGTATTAGACAGAAATCTGAGCAGGGTTATGACTGCTCTATACAGTACAAATTTAAGAAAATGGAGGGAGATGGCTTGATTAGTAATTTTAAAGTGGTTTTAAATTAACATTTTCAAGAGATTTTTCATAAAAGTAATAGGGAAGCCTTCCAAGCGCAACTGTAGTTAATAATGTAATATAATGTAACTAATGGTTAATGGTGTCTGGAGGAATAATTTTGATTCAATATTGATCTTTTGTGCCTTCTCCAGCCTCCATGCTATGAGTTATTCTCTGCTGAAAATTGCAAACCAAGCATTTCCTTACAAGAGAGGCGGAAAATGATATGTCAATGCCAAGTTGCTGTAGAATGATTCTTAGTGACTTGGTAACATTATCAGAGGCTAGGGAGCAGAGTTCCCTTTTCCATGAAGCATTCATTTTTAAATGCATTGACTTTCATACATAGGTACAGCCTCCATGCAAACTGTCTAAAATGGAACAGTGCAGTTCAATTTAAGAATGTTTCAAATGTGATTAAGTAATTAAAGAGATAGGCCGACCAGCCTGTCAAGTCTACTTCACAATGAATTAGACCAGCTGGCTTCAATTTTATTTACTTATCTTATTTCCATGTTGCCTGGTAAAAATGTGTTACCCCTATTTTAAACATTCTACATGATCTAACCTACACTTTTTCAGGAGCAAGAATTCCAGAGACCCTGTGGTCTTTGTTGGAAATGTTTACTGACTGTAGTTCTAATTGGTTTAACTCTGATACCCAGACTGATGATCTTTATTTTAATTCCCATTCACTAACTTTTGATTCAAACAAAAAAATTCTCAAATGGTGAATAATGTTGGATAAAAATTGTACAAACAAGTTAGAGAGGGCAGCTCTTTTGCATTTAATAATTTTAATTAGTTATCCTCACACAAAGACAAAACACAGCAACAATGATCAGCCATTATCTTACAGAGCTCTGCCCAACTTACTTGTATGCCTGGTAACTATTTCTTACTTTGAGGCCACCTTTGATGAAGCTAATCATGTTCTCATCCTGGAAGAAAAACATTTGTTAAAGTAAATCTGCAGTACTGTATATGATTGGATAGTTAAGAAAGATAGGCTGAATGATTTGTTATTGGCAAAATGAAACTGCACACTTTTTATTTCTTTAGACACAGAGGTGGCATTTGCTGAGCTAACAACAAGCAGGAATGTTAAAACGTTTTAGGTCAGATTTTGTGGTTAGTGTCAACCACTGATACAATCTTCAGAAAAGGCCGGGAGCAATTCGAAGGCGAATACACAACTACAATACTTTCCATGTCATAATGGGATTATGAGAGATAACCAAAATAAATATCAGCCACAAAAAGAAGATCCTCAACACCAGCTAAGCCACCCTTCCTAACTGAACTGGGACGTCAAAAACTGCGTAAGAACCAAAATGCATTGTATATTTCAGAATGGTCGTGAGAGTTTCACAATTTAAAAAATTGAGAATCAAATTAAAGCCAAAACTTAAAAACTTGAAATAAAGCTCAAACTCTAACACACTTTAAAAGACTTCAAACCATCTCAAGATATTTTAAAAATATCTTCAATGTCTATATTAACAGTCAATTAAGAGGTTTTAGGGATTTTTGTTATAATTATTAGCAGTATTTCTAAAATCTTTTTTAAAAATAAAAACATTTACCCAAGGGTTCAAACCCATTCCCTTGCAGTTAACCACGGGTAAAGATCCGTTTTGCCTTTTCTTACTGGCACAGAAGTGATCAGGAGGTGCAAAGTATAAATGTAGACCATTTACCTCATATCCTCAATCATGCTCTCAATCCCAAAACGAAAACACAAATAGAGAGCAGTTATTTGCCTAGCAATATCATACTGTCACAAATCTCTGGGTGTCCACCTTTGTGTGAACATGTGTGGAAACCCAGAATTAGCTGTCAGTCAATGTGGAGCAAAATCAACAGTCCCACCTTTTCTCTGCAATATCAGAGTTATGAAAGGCATTATCAATCTTACCAATTATACAAAGTATGGATGAGGTTTTAAATTTAGTTTTGGGTTTAATTTGATTTCTTTAATTTTTGAATGTTTCAGAAACATTCAGCAACACATTAGTGTAATGACACTTTTGCATTCTATGCCTCTGGACATTTAAGAGTACTTAGGGCAATTAAGTGTGAGGAAATTAATTTTAGCATGGGAGATAGGGCTTGCAGTCCAACCTCGTTGTTATGGACCACTTCATAACAAACTTCAGCTGTCGCAGACAAAATTTGTTGTAACTGAGGCATCCGCCTGCAGAAGGAACAAGGTCTGAATTCACTGTGGTTGAGCGAGTCTTGTTCAAGTCTGCGTTTGCCTTTCCTGTTCTTTGTGTGCCTTGTTTAGTGTATATTTATTGGTTGTTTTTCCAAAACTGCACATATTTCCCCCCCCCCTCCCCCCTTCCTCAGTTATGGTGACCAATCAGCAATAATGGACTATTATTTTTTCCTTGGAAGAAGCAAAACCTATTTCTAATGGAGATCTTTAGAAGTAAAACTGGCAATTCCTGAAGCCATGTTGCAAGTTTCTAATGAATAGGGACTGATTGCCCTGGTTATAACTTATGATGTTTAAAACTCATGTACTGAATTGCCATTTAATTTGTGCAATACATATGATTGAAATGGCAGTTATGTTACAGGGATTGTGCTATAAATAAAACTATTTCAGCTCAAAATCAACATTTCAGTAATTACATCCAATTTAATATGAAATGATTTGACAAGTAGAAGATGCAATCTTTCATTCCCTTTCCCTACGACAAAATATAATTACCTGTAAGAAAGTCAGAGCAGCTCTCTGCAATAAACACTCAGCATAGCAGACTTCAGCATGCATTTCCTCTGTATATAGAACAAACACAACAGATAAGCTAATGGTATTAAACAGGGCCGTCTTAACGCATGGGCCTGATGGGCACTTGCCCGGGGCCCCACGAGCACAGGGGCCCCATGCTGATCTGTGTATGTTAAGTGACTTGCAATAAATAAATACTACTTTAAAAATGTAGGTTCAATAAGTGCTTTTTTCGCAACATTTTCGGTCCCTAAGTGTTTTGTTCGCAACATTTTCCATCCCTAAGTACTTCTCACAGCATCTGTTTCGCAACAATTAGCTCCCTAAGTGCTTTGTTTTCCATCCCTAAGTGCTTCTCACAGCAATCTGTAAGTGCTTTTCGCAACAATGTAGCACCCTAAGTCCATCGCTAAGTGCTTTTCGGTAAGTGCTTTTTGCCGGCACGGCAGGGGGGGGGGCTGGTAGGGAAAGGGGGGTGGGGGAGAGTAACGGTGGGGGCGACGGGGAGGGTGGGAGGAGGAGAGAGTGGGGGTGGGAGGAGGTAGAGTGGGAGTAGTTGTCGTAGGGGCCCCAGTACACTGCTTTGCCCGGGGCCCATAATGCTGTAAAGACGGCCCTGGTATTAAACAATTGTAATTAAGTATTATGACAATTTATGACCAACATCCAGTCCTTAATTCTAGTGATGTTAACATATTCATGAATTAATCAAGATTCCGATCAAGCAGACATAAATATGTAAGAGCTGCTCATTAAATGATTTTTGCTATAATATTGAAAGTTACAGTTTGCACACTGTTCAATGACATCAGCCCCCTGACCCCAAAGTTTAGTCATTGCGCACTTCAATATGCCTTTCATTATCAAGATTTAAACTCATGAATTTCTTCCTTGAACCTCTCCACTGCGCTTACATTCCTCCCATAAAATATTCCTTGGAACCCCTCTCATTAACAATGCAGTATTGCATTGCAATACAGCATTATATTTTTAGACCCCACTGTTAAGAGAGGCCACAGCCTATAGTTTCCTCCATTTGGGTTATATCCTCATTCCTTCTTTTAAAAATATTGCTAGTAACCTCGGAAAGGTTTCCTGGTTTGTCTCATTGGCTTCCTGTAAAATGGATGCAAAATTGGTGTAAAACTTCAAATACTTTGACATTTCCCTGTCGCTTATATAGATACTGTCCCTAGAACTCTGCTGAAGAGTATGGGGCCAAGCTTGGCGAGCTGGGGCAAAGCGCTCCAGCAGGCCCTGTTCACCCGCTGTAGACTGAGGACTCGCTCACTGAGGAGAGAGGATCCCCCCCCCAAGCTCGCCCACCATGGATTACGAACTCGGCCCTGAGCTAATGGCGTTGACGGGACCTGCGCCACCAAGAGAGGAGGGACCCGCAAGGAACCATCAAGAGCAAGAGGTCCATTGAGAGCGAGGTGGACCGTCAGAGATCGAGGAAAGCCGGAGAGTGAGGAGGGCAACCGGAGAGCTGCCACAGAGGGGCGGGGGGGGGGGAGGGAGGAACCAAGAACAAAGGGGGAACTCAGTGGGGGAAGGGGAGGGGAGCCATGAAGAAAAGGGGGACTTGAAGGGTGGAATAAAAAGGACAGTTCGGTGAACTTTTGTAACTTTGCACCAAAACATGGTAACACTTGTGAAATGCCTAGGTGAGGTCTGCAAAATGATTTTACCGGGTTGCATGCAAAACAAAGCATTTCACTGTGCCTAGGTACATGTGACAATAAAATATCATTGAATCATTGAGTACAGGATGAAGAGAAGAACAATGCTTGCCTCTTTGCTACTAGATTCAGACCTATCCTATTATGCTGTCCACACAGGCACACTTCCAATTGGAATTATTTGCTAACAATCATGAGAAAGTAATCTTGCATTATGTTTTACAGTAGGTACAGTTATTCAAGGTGGAATAATTTGTTCGATTAAATTTTAAGACTTGGGATTTTGTAAATACCCCCTTCCATCCCCCTCATCTCCTCTCCCCCCTCCCTCCCTCCCCCTAGGAGATAAATTTAAACTTTAAAATGTGAATAACTTAAAAAATATAACACCAATTTCAATGAAACTTCTTCCATTAGCACCAAAGGGACGACGGTGAGTAAGGTGGGCCTAAAATTGTCGCACTATCGTGTACCGTTTTGGCTGTAGTTCAGGAACAAACAAATAAACAAAGGGGAGTTTTAGTATATAGACTAGACCAAGTAGACCCGTTGGGGCCAAACCTCTCCTGCATTGGTGCAGCACCCTCTCCTCCCCCTCTCCTCTCCCCTCCCCCTCCCCCCTCCCCCTCTGGTTACACGAAGGACTTTAGGCTTTTTTGGCACAGGTATTTGGGATTTTGATTTATTGAATTTTTGTGTTTATTATAGGATAACTATGTGTATTGTGCTTACAGGCCTGTTATGCTACTGCAAGTAAGAATTTCATTGTTCCATTGTCAGTACATGTGATAGTTAAACACTCTTGGCTAGGAAAGAGACCAGGAAAGATTTTCTATTACACATAGGAGTTTGTGATGTTATATGCACCGACGGAGTTAATGATAAAAGCAGACCAGGCATTGGTTAAAAGCAAAGAGAAAAAGAATTAGGTCAGGACAATTCCTCTTTTCGAGAAAACATATCCAAATAGATTGGATGAAACAATGTAAAAAGTTGGTAATTAGGATCTCCTGTGCCTCTTCTCCAGTTGACAACAATGATAGAATTACAGAAATGGGGACAGGATAAGATTAATGAGGAATATTGTGAAGCACCACCAGTGAAGGATGAAACCTTATGTTATAATACATTGGACTCACCTTCAGTGAAATCGTCCGCTGTCTGCCTGTTCATCAGGATGTTGATGGAATCTGCAACAGTGCTTTTTTTCCTAAACCTAGTGGAAGAAAAGGAAAAGTAAACCAGGTTACTACCATGTGAATAATTAAACAAAGTGAATTTTAGTGATCCTTTCATCCACAGATTTTAAAGGCCATAATTTTTGCCAGGATGCATTTCTAAATGCTTGGCTAAATCTAAATCATGAAAGCAAATGTATGTGCACAGAACTTGAACACATTGCAATACAAGCTTATTTCTTTGATTACATTTCTGGTGTTTAATATTTTTGATTTAATTTCAGATCTGAGCAGCAATAAAATACTTTTTTTTTCTTGTTAATTCTGATTTATAAGTTTAAGTGCAATTAAATATTGGCTCATTATCAAACTTTACCACCTCCTTGTAATTATACAGGTCAATCCTTCAGGGCAGAAATGCATCGTACACAAGTGACTCAAAATGGCCAATAAACAGTTCCATTGATTGTAACAGAGGGGATTATTGATGCTGCTGATACTGGGTGGACAATCCAGTATTCCCTCTTCTGCACCATAATCCAGAACAAATGACCAGCCTCAGGAGCTTGTGTTGTTCTGTCGATTTTATCTAACTGAACTGTAGCTTGTAAGTTAGTAAAAGAATGAATACTGTTATTTGCACATAATTAAAAATACAAGTTGCTGCTAAATAACAATTAGTCAATTTATCTGAACTGTTACTAAACTTTACAATTTTTCACATGTATTTTTAAAAGAAACCACTTGCTTTTGACAGACTGCTTGGGCATCTTTCATCATATTTCCTGCATTAATAATATCCTCAGGTTCAAATGTCATCATGGCTTGCATTTCCAATATTGTGGCATATGTCAGGGAGTGGTACATGCTGTCTTTGGCTCTGCAAATTTAAAAAAAGTATATGGATACAATTAATATTAATAATTAAATCAATTTTAGCGGCCTCCTCCTAACACCATTTTACAGGAAAAAGTATTTTGACGTGGATGCACTTTCAAAAAGATTTGTATAGCAGCCTTATACGACAGCACTTCAATACTTGACCATGAAATTGATCATCCATAAATCAATGGAACTGTTGAGAGCCAGGGGGGCCTTCGGAGAGAGAGGAAGGCCGGAGAGCGAGGAGGGCCTCCAGAGAGCTGCCCCGGCGAGAACTCCCGCCGTGAAACAGGGCGGGAGTTGGAGGGGGGAGGCGAACACATCAATTGGCCTACGCAGAGTTATAGCTAACTGGGATAAGCGGTTTGAAAATGATGCCATGCCTTTTCTCACATTCCATCCCCCCCCCCCCCTCCCTTATATCACCATCTCCCAAATAGAAAATGCTGTAAGCCTGCATCTCTGTATTGCCACCCTCTCCTCGCCAAACACCATCCTGGAGAGTTTCCCCTTTTAGGTGGCCAAGTGCTCATGGCTGTGGCTCAGCACCAAGTCAGATATGATGCAGGGAATGGTCACTTAATCTGATTTTTGCAGCCACCAGATTAGTGTAGGGTGGCTTGGGGGTGGGAACTGTAAGTGAAACTAAAAAGTAGAGTCTTTAGGTTACATAAGTGACATTGCTTACTCCTCTGTACAAATCCTAAACATATCTTAACATTTGAAAGGAAAGTAATGAAATAACTGAAAAAATGTTGCACCATCTGACCCCATTTTTCTCACAAACACAGTATTTGACATAAGCTAGTCGAATGCCAGTGCTGACGTATTTGTGCCTTTGAGGAGAAATGTGCATTGCCTTTCGATTCTTCTTTTAAACAGCAATTTTTCTTGGCTGTCACTTTGAGCACACTGGAATAATCTCTCTACAGTCTGCTGCACAAGGTTATTAGCAGAGTGACAAACTGCTACTGTTAAATCAGCAGTTGCAAGAGTGGGGCAGGGCAAACAACTCATTCCCTTGTGATGCCATTTTGTGTAAACAGCTGGAGCAATGCAAAAAGACCCAATTTTGCAGCAAGTGTAGAAACACACGTTAAGTGATGGATTGATCGAGACGCAGATCTGAAAGAAAACAAGATATTTCATTTCAGAAGTTATTAATCGTCCATCTACTTAGATTGCAAAATAGGAGGCATCACAAAATACTGGAGTAACTCAGCGGGTCAGGCAGCATCTCATAGAAACATAGAAAATAGGTGCAGGAGTAGGCCATTTGGCCCTTCGAGCCTGCACCACCATTCAATATGATCATGGCTGATCGTCCAGCTCAGTATCCCGTACCTGCCTTCTCTCCATACCCCCTGATCCCTTTAGCAAAAAGGGCCACATCTAACTCCCTCTTAAATATAGCCAATGAACTGGCCTCAACTACCTTCTGTGGCAGAGAATTCCACAGACTCACCACTCTGTGTGAAGAAATGTTTTCTCATCTCGGTCCTAAAAGACTTCCCCCTTATCCTTAAGCTGTGACCCCTGGTTCTGGACTCCCCCAACATCGGGAACAATCTTCCCGCATCTAGCCTCTCCAACCCCTTAAGAATTTTATATGTTTCTATAAGATCCCCCCTCAGTCTTCTAAATTCCAGCGAGTACAAGCCCAGTCTATCCAGTCTTTCTTCATATGAAAGTCCCGCCATCCCAGGGATCAATCTGGTGAACCTTCTCTGTACTCCCTCTAAGGCAAGAACGTCTTTCCTCAGATTAGGAGACCAAAACTGCACACAATACTCCAGGTGCAGTCTCACCAAGGCCCTGTACAACTGCAGTAGAACCTCCCTGCTCCTAAACTCAAATCCTCTTGCTATGAATGCCAACATACCATTCGCTTTCTTCACTGCCTGCTGCACCTGCATGCTTGCTTTCAATGACTGGTGCACCATGACACCCAGGTCTGAAGAAGGGTCTCGACCCGAAACGTCACCCATTCCTTCTCTCCTGAGATGCTACCTGACCCGCTGAGTTACTCCAGCATTTTGTGATACCTTCGATTTGTACCAGCATCTGCAGTTATTTTCCCACATAGATTGCAAAATATGTTGATGAAGAGCATTGATACCAGAACAAGACTATGGAAAAACTCCACAGTTATAATGAACGTGAAGGCAGTGGCTACTGTCATTGTCATAAACAATGATATGGCGATCTAGCCATTAGGCATCAGGATTTCAGAATTCAACCTCCTGAAGCACCACTTGGAATTGCTTATAACAGCATTCCAGTGTGGTCCATCTACATTATTGTGAAAGACATGCGGCCAACTTTTAGCATTAATTGGCGACCTTTCAGTGATTAAGACCAGAGTAATTAGGGTTGTGTACCACCACAGAATATGCCTAACTTGGATTAAGATGTAACTTTGCCACAGACTGTCTTTAAGAAGTCATATCAGATAATAGCACTGTTTAGGCCATTTAAATTTGAACTATTTATAAAGAACAAAAGAAATAACACCATTTCTTTTTTCGCATCCAACTTCAAATGGGAAGGAGAAAATACCCCGAATTAAAGTTGCAGATGCTGTAAGATTGAATCTCCTAATTGTTAGTGTTGATTTTCAAGAACAAAAGTTGCTTTGCATGGCTAAAGGAGGGGATAAGAAAACATCGAGAGGAATAGCAGTTTAACTTCACAATATATCTCACAAGAAGTGGTTCAGATTGTTTGTATACCAAGCTTCCAACAGACTCAAAAAATAGGATGTCGGGTATAGTTGTAAGAATTATTTTTCTTTCTGGGCTGTAACAAAGATTAGAGAACGTTCCACAGCCTGGCTGTGAAAAACTCTTGAAAAAACATTGTTTGAGTTCCTCAGAATTTATGTTTGTATACGTTGCTATATACTTGGATGGAGATTAAAAATTTGGTTTATTTTGGGGTTTGGTAAAAACAACTTCATTCAAGAGTGCATCAACATTCAGCCTTCATAAAATCCAACTAAATTTAAATCAGAATTTATAACATGCACATTCAAAGCCATTTTGACATTGAAATTTACCACTGCTACTCAGCAGACCAATTAATTCACAAAACAAATGGAATTGGTCAGTAATCTGTGCTTGCCTTAGAAATCCTATAAGCCAGGGGCAAATCAACATAAAATTCAACGTCAAAAGTGAAATCTGACCACCAGCCTATTGTTCAACCCATCTACTGTGGGACAGACATTAATTTTAGCATATTGCGTGCATTTTCCAATAAGGAATTTTCTCACAACAATCTTTGGCAAAGGTTAATCTTTCTTCAAGTTTGGTTTTGCTTTTTTTGAGATTACTTCAGATTTTTGTTTCCAGCCACATTCTGTTTCTAGCTACATTTGATTAATTCCACGTTAATGTACACTTATTCTTGGGAAATGGAAATGTTTTCATTATTACGAGATTGTCACTGAAATCATTGTTGATCAACATGCTAAAACATAACAGGAAGGGCTAGACTCAGTTCTGTATGGTTGCAGATTATTAATCATGTCTCTCTGTCAGCACTCTATTCTAATGAATCAGGTGAATGCTGTGCAGAATGAATATATATATGGAATAGAAAGAAGAAACAAAAACATGCCGCATATCAAAAAAGAGCCCAAAGTTTATTAGACAATATATTTTTCCAAGTATTATACAGCAAATGTGATGTTTCATTAATAATTTGTTCTAAAATATTTGGAAGACCTGGTAGGTAATACAGCTCTTTGTTTTATTGTAATCATACATCAGAGCCACCCTAAAATGCTTTATAAATTGGCCTGGATTCTTTTACAGACTCACTAATCCCATATCAATCAGGAAATTCAAAAAGAGCCAAATGGAAAGAAACATGAATCATCATGCATCCTGCTACAAAGGAATTAAAACCTAACAAAATGACGCACATTATAGAATTGAGGGCATGCATTCCCTTTTGACATCCATGATGTTCATTTGACAAAAGTTGATAGGATGATAACTATTTGTATCAGAAGAGAATTAAGAAATCACACTCCAAAGACGTACAGATTTGTGGGTCATTTGGCCTCTGAAAAATTGTCCCTCATGTGTAGGATAGTGTTGGTGTATGGGGTTATCGCTGGTCAGCACGGACGCGGTGGGCCGCATGTTCTGTTTCCATGCTGTATCTCAAAAGTCTAAATTCTAAAGGGACTCAAGAAGCAGTCATTAAGTAAGGAAGGTGATTAATGGAACCAGGTAAGGGAAGGACAAGGAGCAGATGGAACCAGTTCGCAGAGGGGAGACCCAGAAAGTGTAAAATGTGGGTGAGAGGCAGATAGAACCTCCTAGTGAAGGGAACAAAACTGCGTGACAAGCGAACTGGGAGAAACTTTACAGATCAGAAGGAGAGAGAAAGGAGCGAAGGAATGAGGGTTATACGAAACTGGAAAAATTCAATGTTCATACTATTGGGTTGTAGACTACCCCAGCAGAATATGAGACATGTTATTGATTAACTTTTTCACATCGCACAAACGTGCATATTCATCAGTTGGCTCCTCAGAAGTTCTAGAAAACCATCCACTCCATGAATTCGTTCTACACACTGTTTCTACAAATTTGGGTTGCCTGGACTCCATGTAGATTAATGTTCCCCCTTGATTATCAGATTACTTGTGTTATACACACATTATTGTTAGAGGCTACTGACAGTTCCCACCAATTCTCTTGCCTTTTGATGTTTCTTCACTTCTCCAAACCGATTCCACTCGATTTCTGAGCCTTCTTTCCCCTTCCCTGCCTTTATTCCATCATTTGATAACAGGGCAATACATCCACCTTTTCCACTCTGTCCCCATCTTATAAAGTATCTAGAAATATTTAATTTCCAACCGTCATTTTACAGCCTTGTCTTCATGGTGGCTAGTAGCGTGCAGATGCCTTATTGCCTTTTTTTAAAATCATTTTCCTGACTCTGATAGGAGTTTATAGTTTTATTTCTTTCCTGGCATTTTTAGATTAACATTAATCTGTGTGTTCATTTATACAAATCACTGTGCAACAATGAATTTAATAGGCAACTTACTAGAGACCTCAAGGGGCTTGCTACTCAGTGGAAAATTCAACAATTCAAAGATTTACAATACAATACAATACAATACAATACAATACAATATATCTTTATTGTCATTGTACCCAGGGGTACAACGAGATTGGGAATGCGCCTCCCATACGATGCAATAATTTAAGTAATTTAGACAGCAGCAACCCAACGAAACGAAACAGTTGTAACAGTTTTGGACAGGGTAAAGTGCAAGTTGATCTATGCGTTGTGGCCATCCGGCTCAGCAGGACCGGTTCATAGCAGCTATGGCCCTGGGGATGAAGCTGTTCCTGAGTCTGGAGGTGCGGGCGTAGAAGGCCTTGTATCGTCTGCCCGATGGAAGGAGTTCGAACAGACTGTTGCAGGGGTGTGAAGAGTCTTTGTGGATGCTGGTGGCTTTTCTGAGGCATCGTGTGTTGTAGATGCCCTCTAAGTCTGGTAGCTGTGTTCCGATGGCCCTCTGAGCTCTATGGACTACCCGCTGTAGAGCTTTCCTTTCTGCCTCCGTGCAGCTGAGGTACCACACAGGTACCCTAATTATGCCCCAAATTAAAAACCAGCAACAGAGATTCTGATTGCCAAAACCAAGCTGAACCAAAGCACATGAAGATGAGTGCACCTAGTTTTCTGGCGTCATAATTAAACAAAGCTGCCACACTCAACTTTCATAACTCTTCAAGTAATCTCATGCTCGTCCTCATGACTGCACCACTAGAATTCCAATTCTGCCCACTGTACTTGGTACAAAATAATCAGTGTAACAAAAGTGGTTGTTGAAGACTGTAATAATAATCAATATCTAAAATGTCAAGCAGCACCTTGGCACAGCAGTAGAGTTGTTGCCTTACAGTGCCAGAGACCTGGGTTCGAGTGTGACTATGGGTGCTGTCTGTACAGAGTTTGTACGTTCTCCCCATGACCTGCGTGGGTTTTTTTCCAGGATCTCGGGTTTCTTTCCACACTCCAAAGACGTGCAGGTTTGTAGCTTAGTTGGCATGATACAATTGTAAATTGTCCCTAGTGTGTGTAAATTAGTGTTAATGTGCAGGGATCGTTGGTCGGCACGGACTCGGTGGGCCGAAGGGCCTGTTTCCACACTGTATCTCTAAACTGAACTATACTAAGATGATTGTGATTATGATTTTGACCAAGTTACACTATTCTTCCATCCTTCTGTAACTTCTAGTCTTTGATAAGGTTAACTAAGCTGCCTTTCTCAATTAACTAATCAGAACTGTTCATGACTGCTTCAGGTATAAGATTCAGAAGTTTCACTTTATCCTGAAATATTAGGATTTCTTGCAGAAGAATATTACTCAAGATATACATGCGCATGGTCATGTACTGGTGTGAAACCCAATCTGAACCAGTCGATATATTTCTTAATACTCCAAAGCCTGCAGTAGACAGTTAAATTGATCCTTTTAAAATTAGATTTATGGATTTAATCTGCTGTAGTTATCTTAAAATCTATTCCACAAATCCTACTGGAAACAATGTATTTTGTTATCGATGGTTTCTTACATTGACAGCTTGGTAACAGCTTTCATAAATAATTTTAATGAATATTTTGTCCTGCGCTGAAATTAATTAGTTAAATCTGGGTTTTACAATCATCTGCTTAATATGATAAATTGGTGATTGGATTTCACTTTAGCTGTCTCATACCTAGAGTGTCAGTTTATAAGGTGAATAGTATTCTTGGAATAAATCAGACTAGCTTTATTCCAAACAATGTTCAACCAAAGCAAAGATGTGGACAAAATTCAATACATTGATATACAAATTAAATTAAAGTGTTTTGAAGAAGAAACAGGCTTATGCAAGAGAGTGCCTTGTGGTGATATACAAGTAGCTGCTTGTTGAATTCCATACATTCCAAATGGATGCCCACCAGACCTAGTATTTAGATACTAGATTCTTTTGTTAAAGAAGAAACCCTTTGAAGATGTACTTTAGCACTGAGAAGATTTTAATGGTTTGATAATTACGTAAACAGAGCCTGGGATTTGGACCCTTTCTTTGAACAATACATTAATAAACAAACCCATATTATGGGTGCACAAGATAGCCCAGCTGTTGGTAGTTGTGCAGTCGAAAACAGAACAGAAGAAACATAATTTCACAGCTCCAGGGATCTGGGTTTAATTCCCATCTCTGACTTTGTCCATATACAGTATGCACTTTCTCCCATGATCAAAAGGCTTACTCCTGCTTCCATTTCTTATTTTGTTACATTGTTATTTTCAAAATTCGGTTCCCTGCAATATTGACACTTGCCGCAATGTTAACCAGTCTCTGCCCAACAATGTTCAATCCACCATTATTAGTCAGACAACCCAATCTATCCTAAACCCAAAATCTACATCCATGACATCCTGATACCCAGTCACAACAGACTTGCAGATTGTTTTTCCATCAACAGCTAACTTGTTATTCTCGTTAGTTACCAGGTAGGAATACCCACAAACCCAGTAGTGCAAAAATATTATAAAAGTTGCCCTGGCAGCAAATCCTTCTTTGCACTCCTTAAGTCTATGCTCCTACTGTGTCTAATTGAAGGTCTGGACCATGAAGTCATTCTTGCTGCAAGATACATGCTGTGACATATATTTTTTTATTTATGCAGAAAACAATGAAGTTGACATCAGTAAATAGGTGAAAACACACAGTTGGATAACATAATGTAAAGATAATAATAATAATAATGCATTACATTTATATAGCGCTTTTCATATACTCAAAGATGCTTTACAGGGATTTAGAGAACATAGGGAAGTGAATAAATAGATAAATAAGTAAACAAACAGAGAAAGGAGACAGAAGGTGAGGTGACCTTCAGTGGTTGAAGGCAGTACTGAACAGGTGAGACTTCAGTGATGTTTTGAATGTGGTGAGTGTGGAGGAGTCTCTGACGGTTTGGGGTAGTGAGTTCCATAGGGTGGGAGCAGCGATGGAGAAAGCCCTGTCCCCCCAGGATCTGAGTTTGGTCCGGATGTGGGGGGATAGGAGATTGGCAGCAGCAGAGCGGAGGGTGCAGGTGGGAGTGTGCCTGTGGAGGAGGTCGGTCAGGTAGGATGGGGCCAGGTTGTGGAGGGCTTTGTAGGTCATGAGGAGGATTTTGTACTGGATTCTCTGGGGGACGGGGAGCGAGTGGAGTTTGTAAAGGACGGGGGTGATATGGTCACGGATCGGGGTGTGGGTGAGTAGACGGGCAGCGGAGTTTTGAATGTATTGAAGTTTACTGATGATTTTTGAGGGTGCGCCATAGAGGAGGCTGTTGCAGTAGACCAGACGGGAGGTGATGAAGGCGTGGATGAGGGTTTCTGCAGCTGTGGAGGAGAGGCATGGACGGAGACGGGCAATGTTTTTGAGGTGGAAGAAGGCTGTCTTTGTGATGTGTTTGATGTGTTTGTCGAAGGAAAAAAAACTGCAGATGCTGGTTTAAATCGAAGGTAAACACAAAATGCTGGAGTAACTCAGCGGGTCAGGCAGCATCTAGGGAGAGAAGGAATGGGTGACGTTTCGGGTCGAGACCCTTCTTCAGTCTATACAGAAGGAATATGCTGTACAACTGAATAGAAAAGTATTAAACAAGGAAAAGTGGTCCAAAATGACAAAAAACAGTTTATAATTCATGTTAGTACCACTTCCATGAAGTGGTTCTAACATGAGTGGTACTTTTGTATTCTCCTGTAAGTGTAAAAGGAAGGCATCTTAGAAAAGTGAAAGGCTTGGATAGAGTGGATGTGGATAGGACGTTTCCACTAGTGGGAGAGTCCAGGACGAGTCACAGCCTCCGAATTAAAGGATGTTCCTTTAGGAAGGAGATGAGGAGGAA
This sequence comes from Rhinoraja longicauda, assembly GCF_053455715.1. Taxonomy (NCBI): domain Eukaryota; kingdom Metazoa; phylum Chordata; class Chondrichthyes; order Rajiformes; family Arhynchobatidae; genus Rhinoraja; species Rhinoraja longicauda. The sequence goes on along the minus strand of NC_135963.1, from coordinate 27,099,681 downwards.
TTTCTTTAGCCAGAGGGTGGTGAATCTGTGGAATTCTTTGCCCCAGAAGGCTGTGGAGGCCGTCAATAGATATTTTTAAGGCACAAAATGCTGGAGTAACTCAGCAGGTCAGGCAGCATCTCTGGAGAGAAGGAATGGGTGACGTTTCGGGTCAAGACCCTTCTTCAATCATTTTGTGATACCTTCGATTTGTACCAGCATCTGCAGTTATTTTCCTACACTTTTTAAGGCACAGATATAAAGATTTTTGAGTAGTACGGGTGTCAGTGGTTATGGGAAGAAGGCAGGAGAATGTGGTTAGGAGGGAGAGATAGATCAGCCATGATTGAATATTTCTTATGACCTTATTTTTCCTCACCTAAAATATTAACCTCACTTCTACCATTAAGCTACATCTGACGCCAGACTCTCAACATAGGTGTCAATGTAGAGGGGTTTACATCCCATAGAAAACATTCTGATTTTACATAGAAAAAGAAACATAGAAAATAGGTGCAGGAGGAGGCCATTTGCCCCTTTGAGCCAGCACCGCCATTCATTGTGATCGTCTACAATCAGTAACCTGTGCCTGCCTTCTCCTCGTATCCCTTGATTCCACCAGCCCCGAGAGCTCAAATCTAACTCTCTTTTAAATTCATCCAGTGAATTGGCCTCTACTGCCTTCTGTGGCAGAGAATTCCACAAATTCACAACTCTCTGGATGAAAAAGTTTCTTCTCGCCTCAGTTTTAAATGGCATCCCCTTTATTCTTAGACTGTATCCCTTGGTTCTGGACTCCAACATTGGGAGAAAAAAATTCTGCATCTAGCTTATCTAGTCCTTTTATAATTTTATACGTCCCTAAGACCCCTTCTCATCCTTCTAAACTCCAGTGAATACAAGTATACTAGTCTTTCCAATCTTTCCTCATATGACAGTCCCTCCATCCCAGGGATTAACCTCGTGAACCTACGCTGCACTGCCTCAATAGCAAGGACGTCCTTTCTCAAATTAGTAGATAAAACCGCACACAATTTTATTTTCTATCTGCATCAGTTAATCTTTTTATGTTCAATTTCTGTTGTTGTGAATCACATACTAGTTATATTGAACCAGTTACAGTGGATTCTTAATGGGTGGGGCTGGATATTATTGGGCAAGTAACCCAGTAATTAATGGGAAGGGAATGTTTACCTACATTACTGATCTTTATTTTTAACTTACGCACCTTAATCAAACAAAAGGCTGCAGCAGGAAACGATCTAATTCAGATGCCTTCGAGGTTAATTCAGTTAATGCAAGTGTTCATAACATGCCATTAAATGGAAGACTAGCATTCAATATAATGATTTATCTATATTTTCCATTTTATAGTTTATTTCAGCTTTTAATAAGAGGTGGTCATTTTAACTTATTTTCACAAAATAGGAAAAACCAGAAATCCAAATATGCAAGGACCCAAACAAACAACAAGGTACTATTAACATCATATGACTAAATGATGAAATGACAACCTGATTTTTGCAGTAATTAAGTTTCATGTCACTGCAAACTCCATTGTCCTTTATACATTATTTGCCTCCATTTCCACAAATATATACAAAATATACACAAACATCAGGAAGGACTTGAGGATGGTCTGTTGCCTCCCTGACCTCACAGACCGGCTTCAGAAAATCCTAGTGAGGGAAGGCGATCAACCTGAAGTCGCTGTGCACGTGGGCACGAATGACGTCGGGCGGAAGAGGAAGGAGGTGCTACAGCGGGAGTTTAGAGAGTTGGGAAAAACACTGAGAAGTAGGACGTCGAAGGTGGTTATCTCTGGACTGCTACCGGTACCTCGTGCTGGTGAGGCCAGGAACAGAGAGATAGAGGGTATGAATTTATGGCTGAGGGACTGGTGCAGAGAGCAGGGATTTAGATTTCTGGACCACTGGGATCTCTTCTGGGCTAGGGGTGACTTGTACAAAAGGGACGGGTTGCATCTTAACAGCAGGGGGACAAACATTCTGGCAGGCAGGTTTGCTAGTGTGACACCTGTGGCTTTAAACTAAGTAGTGGAGGGGAGGGGTTAACAAATTGTGAATATGAAGATGAGGTAAAAGGGAATACAGGAGATATTGCAAAAGACTCTCGGAAGAACGGGAACAGAAGTTCTAGAGGGGAAAAGAAATTAAGGGCAGGGCCAATTGTGAACGATGTGAGAGGGGAGGTAAATATAGAAGTTAAAGTGTTGTACTTAAATGCGCGTAGTATAAAAAATAAAGTGGATGAGCTTGAGGCTCAGTTAGTCATGGGCAAGTATGATGTTGTAGGGATCACTGAGACATGGCTACAAGAAGACCAGGGCTGGGAACTGAATATTCAGGGGTACACAACGTATAGAAAAGACAGACAGGTGGGCAGAGGGGGTGGGGTTGCTCTGATGGTAAGGAATGATATTCATTCCCTTGCAAGGGGTGACATAGAATCAGGAGATGTTGAATCAGTATGGATAGAAATGAGAAATTGTAAGGGTAAAAAGACCCTAATGGGAGTTATCTATAGGCCCCCAAACAGTAGCCTCGACATAGGGTGCAAGTTGAATCAGGAGATAAAATTGGCGTGTCAAAAATGTAATGCTACGGTGGTTATGGGAGATTTCAACATGCAGGTAGACTGGGAAAATAAGGTTGGAAATGGACCCCAGGAAAGAGAGTTTGTAGAGTGCCTTCGAGATGGATTCTTAGAACAGCTTGTACTGGAGCCTACCAGGGAGAAGGCAATTCTGGATTTAGTGTTGTGTAATGATCCTGATCTGATAAGGGGACTAGAGGTAAAAGAGCCATTAGGAGGCAGTGATCACAACATGATAAGTTTTACTCTGCAAATGGAAAGGCAGAAGGGAAAATCGGAAGTGTCGGTATTACAGTATAGCAAAGGGGATTACAGAGGCATGACGCAGGAGCTGGCCAAAATTGACTGGAAGGAGGCCCTAGCAGGGAAGACGGTAGAACAGCAATGGCAGGTATTCCTGGGAATAATGCAGAGGTTGCAGGATCAATTTATTCCAAAGAGGTGGAAAGACTCTAAGGGGAGTAAGAGACACCTGTGGCTGACAAGGGAAGTCAGGGACAGCATAAAAATTAAGGAGAGGAAGTATAACATAGCAAAGAAGAGTGGGAAGACAGAGGATTGGGACTCTTTTAAAGAGCAACAAAAGTTAACTAAAAAGGCAATACGGGGAGAAAAGATGAGGTACGAGGGTAAACTAGCCAATAATATAAAGGAGGATAGCAAAAGTTTTTTTAGGTACGTGAAGAGGAAAAAAATAGTCAAGGCAAATGTGGGTCCCTTGAAGACAGAAGCAGGGGAATTTATTATGGGGAACAAAGAAATGGCAGACGAGTTAAACCGTTACTTTGGATCTGTCTTCACTGAGGAAGATACACACAATCTCCCAAATGTTCTAGGGGCCGGAGTACCTAGGGTGATGGAGGAACTGAAGGAAATCCACATTAGGCAGGAAATGGTTTTGGGTAGACTGATGGGACTGAAGGCTGATAAATCCCCAGGGCCTGATGGTCTGCATCCCAGAGTACTTAAGGAGGTGACTCTAGAAATAGTGGAAGCATTGGAGATCATTTTTCAATGTTCTATAGATTCAGGATCAGTTCCTGTGGATTGGAGGATAGCAAATGTTATCCCACTTTTTAAGAAAGGAGAGAGAAAACGGGTAATTATAGACCAGTTAGTCTGACATCAGTGGTGGGGAAGATGCTGGAGTCAATTATAAAAGACGAAATTGCTGAGCATTTGGATAGCAGTAATGGGATCATTCCGAGTCAGCATGGATTTACGAAGGGGAAATCATGCTTGACAAATCTACTGGAATTTTTTGAGGATGCAACTAGGAAAATTGACAAGGGAGAGTCAGTGGATGTGGTGTACCTCGACTTTCAGAAAGCCTTCGACAAGGTCCCACATAGGAGATTAGTGGGCAAAATTAGGGCACATGGTATTGGGGGTAGGGTACTGACATGGATAGAAAATTGGTTGACAGACAGAAAGCAAAGAGTGGGGATAAATGGGTCCCTTTCGGAATGGCAGGCAGTGACCAGTGGGGTACCGCAAGGTTCGGTGCTGGGACCCCAGCTACTTACGATATACATTAATGACTTAGACGAAGGGATTAAAAGTACCATTAGCAAATTTGCAGATGATACTAAGTTGGGGGGTAGTGTGAATTGTGAGGAAGATGCAATAAGGCTGCAGGGTGACTTGGACAGGTTGTGTGAGTGGGCGGATACATGGCAGATGCAGTTTAATGTAGATAAGTGTGAGGTTATTCACTTTGGAAGTAAGAATAGAAAGGCAGATTATTATCTGAATGGTGTCAAGTTAGGAGGAGGGGGAGTTCAACGAGATCTGGGTGTCCTAGTGCATCAGTCAATGAAAGGAAGCATGCAGGTACAGCAGGCAGTGAAGAAAGCCAATGGAATGTTGGCCTTCGTAACAAGAGGAGTTGAGTATAGGAGCAAAGAGGTCCTGCTACAGTTGTACCGGGCCCTGGTGAGACCGCACCTGGAGTACTGTGTGCAGTTTTGGTCTCCAAATTTGAGGAAGGATATTCTTGCTATGGAGGGCGTGCAGCGTAGGTTCACTAGGTTAATTCCCGGAATGGCGGGACTGTCGTATGTTGAAAGGCTGGAGCGATTGGGCTTGTATACACTGGAATTTAGAAGGATGAGGGGGGATCTTATTGAAACATATAAGATAATTAGGGGATTGGACACATTAGAGGCAGATAACATGTTCCCAATGTTGGGGGAGTCCAGAACAAGGGGCCACAGTTTAAGAATAAGGGGTAGGCCATTTAGAACGGAGATGAGGAAGAACTTTTTCAGTCAGAGGGTGGTGAAGGTGTGGAATTTTCTGCCTCAGAAGGCAGTGGAGGCCAGTTCGTTGGATGCTTTCAAGAGAGAGCTGGATAGAGCTCTTAAGGATAGCGGAGTGAGGGGGTATGGGGAGAAGGCAGGAACGGGGTACTGATTGAGAGTGATCAGCCATGATCGCATTGAATGGCGGTGCTGGCTCGAAGGGCTGAATGGCCTACTCCTGCACCTATTGTCTATTGTCTATCACCTCGTTTCAAGGAAGCCTATTTTTAGTCACTGTATAACATTAGGGTTTAATACAGGTGGGCACATATCTCTCCTGCTGTAACACTGGGGTACAAGTCTGGAGAATATAGATCTCTCCCTGTACAAGACTGGAGTAGAACATGATGGGTTCAATCTATCGAATTATAATGTTGTGGTGCAAGTTAGTGAGCAATAGGACTGATGGGATTCCTCTCTGAAACTTAATGGGCTGAATGGTCTCCTCCTATGTTGTATGAAATGTTATTGTTTTCTTGTATTTGTCAATGTTAATCTAAGTAAACATCAGAAGATTTCTGGATTGGATATTATTGAATTCATTATGTATTCACACATCTCTTCCAGATTCTATTATGCAACAGCATCTAATGATTTCATCATGCTGGAATTAAAATTCACTTGCCCAACCTGGTGGCATTTCCTTCTCGGGGAAAATGAAAGAACTATACAAAATGATGACTAACTCCACCCTTCTGTGAGGTACAAAAAAAACAAAAGCTTCAATCACAAGGCAAAGGTCAAGAATGCAGTGATGCAATCCTTTCACATCTCTTAATTTCACAGACTTCTCTTCATATGCTGACTATATATATATATTAAAAATCGCAGGCAAATGGTTTAAAGTCAAATCACTACCATTTCTCCTCCTACACTCCTACAATGTTTTCAGGCGATTGTTTAAGGGGACATGGGATTCCGATTCCATTATTTTATTGAAATAGAATTGCATCCAACTTCGGGATTAGCGAGAAATATTTTAAACATAGCTCTGAACAAAGACTCTGCCTCTAATTTCCACACCCAGTACTTTAGATGTTATTTTTTTACCATTGGTAATTATCCAGGGAAGGCCAACTATCCATCCAATTAAATCAGGAAAGAAAGCAACAGGAATATGTTAGTTTATGCTTTCTATATGCTTATCTTATGCTTTCACTTGCAAAAAAGGTTAAAAATGCTGTTACTTTCAAACATTCCATTTTTTCATCCAATAGAAAATAGAAGGATTGGTTTTGTATCCAGATAAAGCTGCATTCAAGGACGGACAGGTAATAAAATGAAAAAGGGAGGCTCAAGCTCATCCCCCATAAGAAAAAAAACAGATCACATACAAATCCTAATTATGCAAGAATACCATAGGTCAGATGTACCACTCACCAACACATTGCAAGACTAGCAGCTTCATGTGAATGAGCATCACCCTACAAAATCCATCCAAATGCTGGTTGAATCAATATAAATACCTTGGGGTGAGATCCCAGCAAGCAATTTGGGAGATTTGAATTATGTTCCAGAAAAGTCAGCGAACCTGGTGAGCTGGAGACAATAGTCTGATTGTCTTGGCTGATACTACTCCTGCCTCAGAATCAAGAGGTTATGGACCTCTGGTCTTGAGCAAAATGATCTAGACTGGTGCAGTACCACAAAAATATTGCATTATCGGAAAAGCTGCCTTTCAAAGAAGACACCACACCAAGGCCTCATCTGCACTCTCAGGTGGAAATGCTATTTCGTTGAAGCAGAGGCAGGAGGTTATCCCAATGTCCTGCCCAGTATTCATTTCTTAAACAATATCACCAACATGGATCATGAAGTCTTCTGTTACAATTCTGTGTGAGGGACTGCACCATGTCAAGAATCCTATATTGGTGACTTTTCAAAGATAAGTTCAAATATAGGAAAACAAACAGACACACCTTCCTGTTTAACAGTTTGATGTGCTTGTGATTAACTATATTCCTTTAAGCTCAGTAGAAATCATTATCAGTCGGGTGCTGGGTTCTTTAATAAACAGAGGTCAGCAGTTTGACATCCAATGCTGAAGCAAAGCTGACACATGACACGTGACACAGGAAATACAAGGAGGAAATCTCACCATGATCTAAGATTGATCACATTTACTCTGGCAAGGAAGAACGGGAAGAAAGGGAACCCTTATGTTTTCATTAGGTGTAGATAAATAATATTGATTGAAACAAATGAATTTAATAACAGATGCTCTATAATTCCAATGCTGTAAAATAAAGCACCTTGAGAAGTTACATAAACCCATGCATAACACATATTCAGACTACCCTTGGAGACACTGAAGTTACAAACTAATGTATTGTTCAGATCTTAGGAAGGCAACATTGTGACAACCTCGGTTAACTTGTTTTCAGAGATGCTGCCTGTTGAGTTATTCTGACACTTTGTCTTTTTTTGTAATTCTATCCATGTTCTGCAGAAATGCTGGGTGACCTGTTGAGTTACGCCAGCACCTCGTGTCCTTTGTTGTTAACCTGCATCTGCAGTTCCTTGTTTCTTCATATCATATCATATCATATATTATACAGCCGGAAACAGGCCTTTTCGGCCCTCCAAGTCCGTGCCGCCCAGCGATCCCCGCACACTAACACTATCCTACACCCACTAGGGACAATTTTTACATTTACCCAGACAATTTACCTACATACCTGTACGTCTTTGGAGTGTGGGAGGAAACCGAAGATCTCGGAGAAAACCCACGCAGGTCACGGGGAGAACGTACAAACTCCTTACAGTGCAGCACCCGTAGTCAGGATCGAACCTGAGTCTCCGGCGCTGCATTCGCTGTAAAGCAGCAACTCTACCGCTGCGCTACCTGACATAAATTGAAACCGAAGATAGACACAAAAAGCTGGAGTAATTCAGCGGGACAGGCAGCATCTCTAGAGAGAAAGAATGGGTGACGTTTTGGATCGAGACCCTTCTTCAGTCCCATTCCTTCTCTCCAGAGATGCTGCCTATCCCACTGAATTACTCCAGCTTTTTGTGTGTATCTTCAGTTTAAATCAGCATCAGCAGTTCCGTCTTAGACATAAATTGACTCCCATTAGCTAATTATTATTAGGCCTCCATTTTCAATATTTCATCCTCAATTTCAAACCCTTTACATCTCTATAAATCATTCCAGCCTAAAAGACGTGCATTTGTGCATGAAGTCCTCTCACACCTCACCAATGTTGGTGACTGAACCTTCATGTACCTGGGCCCTGGGCTCTGTAATGTCCTACCAGACCTTCTGTGTATCTTCCTTATTTTCCTTAATATGCTCCTTAAACCTACCTCATTGGTCAAATTGTTGAAATTATTAATAATATAATCTGCATAGACAATCATAACTAATTAAAAGTTCTGGTTATGATTAAAATGTTGCTGTGAAATGTAATGTTAGCTTGTATTTGAGGTCTGCAATGAAATACATATTCTGAGTTTTCTTTTCGTGCCTTGGTTTCAAACTATGTTTTGTTATATCTTGGAAAAATTGCCTTCAGATAAATACAAAGGTGCCGTTATAGTTTTCCTGGTACATGTAATGACATTATATCACAAATGAGGACATGCACATCAGATGATAGATAAAACATAAGCACGGCATGGAATGTTCTCTAACAAAACAATTCCGTTAATTAATCTGATCAGAGTCAAATGTTACTCATTACTCACTTTGAATGGAGCTTGGCCAAAGCATCTTCAAATCTGTTGCTTAGAAATAAGTCCAATGCTGCTACACATTCATCCAGCAATGTTTTTAAATCTGTTTTAGATGACCTGCTCAAAAGACATTTAAAAATAACCAAAATTGCCAATAATATAATCTACATAAACCATTATGTCCAATTGAAAGTTCTGGTGATGATTAAAATGTTGTTGTGAAATGTAATGTTATTTTGTATTTGAGGTCAGTGATGAAATTATAATCCATGACTACCGATATCTGGTGCCAATTATTATAAAATTAAATATTTAAAATAAATTGACACTGAAGTTATGAAAGAAAAAGTAATTCAGGTCTTAAAAGAATAGCATTGTTATATCCATAGATTATAAAATCTTGCACAATGTTCAATTATTTTGGGAGATAAAGAGTAATGAACATCTATATACTAAAACTCTAGGTTGTTCGCTTGTTCTCGAATGACAGCCAAAACGGTACACGATAGCACGACAATTTTGGCGCACCTTACTTACCATCACCCCGTGGTCCTATGGAAGAGGTTTCATTGAAATCGGTGTTATATATTTTAAGTTATTCACATTTTAAAGTTTTTAAAAATGCACATGCGTAGTTGGGGCTCCGTTGATTTGGTACTTAGGTAAGATGGCCGCTGCATTCGCGCATGCGCAGAACACACGCGTCCGCGCCTGCACAGTTGAGGCCCGTCGAGCAGGGCTCGGCCGCCTGTCTCCTTGGGATGGGAGAGCGAGGCCTGGTGCCGGGGGAAGCGGCTGGAGCCAGAGCCTGGACATGACCGGGTAACCACGAGCCTGAGATGGGCTAAGGGGAAAGGCAGCAGGCGGTGAGGCTGGGCGTTGTTGGAAGTGGGGGCCGAGAGGCAACCTTAGGTGGGGAGAAGGGAGGAGAGGGTGCTGCACCAATGCAGGAGTGGTTTGGGTCCAACGGGTCCACTTGGTCTAGTTACTCACAAAAATAATCAATACCCACTGCAGAAATGACTGATTACCAATTAAAATTGCAATTACCAATAATACAATCTGCTTTGACAATTGTATAAATTGAAAATTTTGGTTATGATTAAAATATTGTGAACTGTAACATATTTTGTATTTGAATTCAGAGGACTGCCATTAAATTAAAATTCACACGATCCCCGATATCTGGTGCCAGCCATGATATAATGAAATATTTAAAAGAAATTGCTCAACTTGTTTGAGTTGCTGAAAAAATGAGCGAGCATTTTAGATTATTCATGGAAGTTTACAATTAGTGAAGACTATCAAAAAATTAACCTGCTGGAGAAACTCAGTGTCAGGCAGCAAACCCAACTCCAGCATCTCTTGTCTCTTGTCTCTCCAATGAAGACTATCAGATGGAGTGCTATACAACGAATGCAAAATGTTTGTCTAAAAGTACTACATTAGTGGTTGGTGCAGAGTTATTCACCTCCACATTAACATTGCAAGGATGTTATGTTTCTTTTCAGCTTTTTCTTGGGAAATTGTCAAGACAACCCAGAGTCAAACACACACCTGGAAACTGACGTCACATTTAGGCTTGTCAAAATAGATTCCCCTCCACAAAGGACATGAATGGTTTCTTAAAGGACAACATATTTCATGTTCACTCAATTGGTTTGCAATCCAGCACCCACCAAAGTGCATTGATTTAGCCACTCAGAGCTGGTTAAATATAATCACAGTCTTGGTGCCAGAGATGTTGGGGGTGGGGGGAAGGATACCGACATTGGAAAATTGTGTGGATAAAGTGATACTGATATATTTTCAGTGCTTTGATATGTCTGCTGTAGTTGTCCTACCTCCAAAATATACAGAATAGCGATTATTATTGACATGCACCATGAAATCAATGATGAATTGGAGATTTTGGTCATCGAACACTCTTCTCCTCAGTCAGCTGTACAGCCATGTCATGCTAGCGGTGGTGCGAATTCATGCGAAGCCAGCCTTTTCTCCCAAAGTATGAAAGGTGATCACATTCTCCAGAGTCTCATTGTGGATCTTGATTGCTTAGGTGTGGCACTGTGCAATGGTAGAAGTCCTTAATATACTGAAAATGTAAGCAAGTTCCATTCCATGCACCAACAGTAAAGTTTGTAGAAATAGCAATGGCCACTGTCCTGACTACTGCACCAATATCTGAACCTGGGAGCTCAACTGATTTAATATTGATATCAGCTGCAAATTAACAGGAAGACATATGAGAGGGTAGCGGCCCGGGGGGGGGGGGGGAGTTAATAAATGACATCACTCCCTTTCAGAGACAGTGTTAACCATGATTAGGATGGGCACAGAAGATATCCTGAGGCAGAGTGGAGCTGACCTTAGATGACAGAGTGGAGTTAGTCTTAATCCAAAATATCCTGTGTGAATTTCCGTCCACAGCCTGACCTGCTGAGTTCTTCCACTAGTCTGGGTTTTACTCAAGATCTGTCATCTCTTACAGTATTGATGGTGGGGGTCTTAGCAATTGTAATGTCGTTCATTGTTCAGGTTTAGATGTACTGTATGTTGGAGACAGGGTATAGAAGAGGCACAGAGAGACTGCCTGGCAATTTTGTGATACAATTCTTACTTGCCACTTATCAGCCCATGTCTGAATGTCGTCTAAGTCTTGCTGCAAGCAGGAATGCGCTGCTTCATTTAACACATAGATTTGAACGTTGTTAAATCATCAGTGAATATCCTCCACTTCTGAACTTACGATGAAAACAAAGTAATTGAAGAAACAGCTAAAGAAGGTAGGAGCTTAAGGCATTGCTCTAAAGAATTCCTGCACTGATAACCTGATGCTGGGATGACCGATCTCATTTGATGCTCAAGGTAATCCGGAAGACGCAGGATCATTTCATTCCAAAAAGGAAGAAAGATTCTAAGGGGAGTAGGAGGCAACCGTGGCTGACAAGGGAAGTTAGGGATGGAGTAAAACTAAAAGAAATGATGTATAACACAGCAAAGAGTAGCCAGAAGCCAGAGGATTGGGAAACTTTCATAGGACAACAGAAGGTAACAAAACGGGCAATACGGGCTGAAAAGATAAAGTACGAGGGGAAGCTGGCCAAGAATATAAAGGACAGAAAAAAAATCTTTAGATTTGTTAAGAGAAAAAGAGTAGCATAGTCAAATGTGGGTCCTTTGAAGGCGGACATGGGTGAAATTATTATGGGTAACAAGGAAATGGCAGAAGAGTTGAACAGGTACTTCGGATCTGTCTTCACGAAGGAAGACACAAACAATCTCCCAGATGTACTGGAAGACAGAGGATCTAGGGGGGTAGAGGAACTGAAATAAATTTTCATTAGGCGAGAAATAGTATTGGGTAGACTAATGGGACTGAAGGATGATAAATCCCCTGGGCCTGATGGTCTGCATCCCAGGGTCCTCAGGGAGGTGGCTCTAGAAATGAGGTGGACGCATTGGTGATCATTTTCCAATGTTCAATAGATTCAGGATCAGTTCCTGTGACTTGGAGGATAGCTAATGTTATCCCACTTTTCAAGAAAGGAGCGAGAGAGAAAACGGAATTACAGACCAGTTAGCCTGACTTCAGTGGAGTGCAGGTACAACAGGCAGTGAAGAAAGCCAATGGAATGTTAGCCTTCATAACAAGAGGAGTTGAGTATAGGAGCAAAGAGGTCCTTCTGCAGTTGTACAGGGCCCTAGTGAGACCGCACCTGGAGTACTGTGTGCAGTTTTGGTCTCCAAATTTGAGGAAGGATATTCTTGCTATTGAGGGCATGCAGCGCAGGTTTACTAGGTTAATTCCCGGAATGGCGGGACTGTCATATGTTGAAAGACTGGAGCGACTAGGCTTGTATACACTGGAATTTAGCAGGATGAGAGGAGATCTTATCGAAACGTATAAGATTATTAAGGGGTTGGACACGTTAGAGCAGAAAACATGTTCCCAATGTTGGGGGAGTCCAGAACAAGGGGCCACAGTTTAAGAATAAGGGGTAGGCCATTTAGAACTGAGATGAGGAAAAACTTTTTCAGAGAGTTGTGAATCTGTGGAATTCTCTGCCTCAGAAGGCAGTGGAGGCCAATTCTCTGAATGCATTCAAGAGAGCTAGATAGAGCTCTTAAGGATAGCGGAGTCAGGGGGTATGGGGAGAAGGCAGGAACGGGGTACTGATTGAGAATGATCAGCCATGATCACATTGAATGGCGGTGCTGGCACGAAGGGACGAATGGCCTCCTCCTGCACCTATTGTCTATTGAAAGATGCTGGAGTCAATTATTAAAGAGGTAATAACAGTGCATTTGGATAGCAGTAAAAGGATAAGTCCAAGTCAGCATGGATTTATGAAAGGGAAATCATGCTTGACAAATTTTCTGGAATTTTTTGAGGATGTGACAAAATGGATGAAGGGAAGCCAGTGGATGTAGTGTATCTAGACTTTCAGAAATCCTTTGATAAGGTCCCGCACGGGAGATTGGTGACTAAAATGAGAGCACATGGTATTGGGGGTGGGGTGTTGACATGGATAAAAAATTGGTTGGCAGACAGGAAGCAAAGAGTAGGAGAAAACGGGTCCTTTTCAGAATGGTAGGCAGTGGCGAGTGGAGTGCCGCAAGGCTCGGTGTTGGGGCCGCAACTGTTTACCATATATATTAATGACTTGGAAGAGGAAATTAGAAGCAACACTAGCAAGTTTACGGATGACACAAAGCTGGGTGGCAGTGTAAACCGTGAAGAGGATGTTAGGAGGTTGCAGGGTGACCTGGACAGGTTGAGTGAGTGGGCAGATGCATGGCAGATGCAGTATAATATAGATAAATGTGAGGTTATCCACTTTGGCGGCAAAAACAAGGAGGCAATGGTGTCGGGTTAGGTAAGGGGGAAGTGCAGCGAGACCTAGGTGTCCTTGTACATCAGTCACTGAAAGTTGGCGTGCAGGTACAGCTGGCAGTGAAGAAAGCTAATGGCATGTTGGCCTTCATAACGAGAGGATTTCAGTATAGGAGTAAAGAGGTTCTGCAGTTATATGGGGCCCTGGTAAGACTACATCTGGAGTATTGTGTACAGTTTTGGTCTCCTAATTTGAGGAAGGACATCCTTGTAATTGAGGCAATGCAGCGTAGGTTTACGAGATTGATCCCTGGGATGGCAGGACTGTCATATGAGGAAAGATTGAAAAGACTATGCTTGTATTCACTGGAGTTTAGAAGGATGAGGGGATCTTATAGAAACATATAAAATTATAAAAGGACTGGACAAGCTAGATGCAGGAAAAATGTTCCCAATGTTGGGCGAGTCCAGAACCAGGGGCCACAGCCTTAGAATAAAGGGGAGGACATTTTAAACTGAGGTGAGAAAAACCTTTTTCACCCAGAGATTTGTGAATTTGTGGAATTCTCTGCCACAGAGGGCAGTGGAAGCAAAATCACTGGATGGATTTAAACCACAGGAGCCCGTGCAGCAGAGAACAGACGCACTGCAGAGGCCCAGAGGAAATGCACCGGGCGCAAGGCCCGGGCTACCTCCACTTCCACTGCAGCACCCATCCACTTGTGTCCTACGTGTGGGCGTGCCTTCCGGTCCCGGATTGGCCTCACCAGTCACCTCCGGACCCACAGCCACCAATCTTCCAACAGATAGAGCTCAAGGGACTAGTGGAATCAAGGGATATGGGGAGAAGGCAGGCACGGGTTATTGATTGGGGGCAATCAGCCATGATCACAATGAATGGCGGTGCTGGCTCGAAGGGCCAAATGGCCTCCTCCTGCACCTATTTTCTATGTACAGCAAGGGGTATTTTCCTCAGGGTTATTAACATCAGGTAAAGTTGCACAACAGACTGTAGAGATATGTTTTAGTGCATGTTGCCCCAAGCATCATTGTTTCCAGTAACAGGTCTGTGCAAAAGTATTAAAGCATCGAGCATGGTAAAGGCAGCAAGAGCCGAGTTAGTTTCTATGTTATCCGTGCTTCTACATGTTAGTACAGTCATGGGCAATTTCTGCACCACCCAATAATACAGTCTGTACAACAACAACTTGTTTCATTCAAAGCACAGATCAAGCTCAATTAATTAAGCAAATTCAAATTTTGTTCACAAATTGTTATGAATTACATTTAGCGTCAAAGCCAATATGAATAATACCACTTATCGTGTCAGCCACAAAACGTCACGCCTTGATGTTCACAAATCCTTTTCAAGGAGGACCCAACTGTCATTGAAAATATATTATTTTAGAAAATACCTTAATTAATTGCTTGTGATGTTCTTTGTATTTCCCGTTCCACTCCTTGGATATGCTTATTTTGTTTTCCAAATCTTTTCTATGTCTCTCTCTCTCTTTCCTTTCCTTTCCCTCTCCTTATTTTCTTAGTTTGGCTCAGCCTCTATCTTATATGCCTTGTGTCATCTCTGCCCAATGTTTTCTTATATTTTCTCAGACTGCTCTCCCGCTCAATGATATTACTGCTTCTCTGGGACCTCAGAGTTTATACTTCTGTTTGGCTTTGCATTATCTTGACATTCGCCAGACAGTTTTTGTCTCCCATTTTATTATGCAAAAGTCCACTCTGCTCGATCATGGTCGTTTTTTTAAAAAATGACCTCTCTTACACTAAATACTATCACAAGTATTTAGTTCTGTGGAACATTTTCAAACTAATAATTGGTCTGAAGAGAAAGAGTTAATACAATATCTGTGGCAGAGACTCACTAGGTGGGGAAGGGCGAATGAGAGCTGGGACAAAGAGCAGGAATACGAGAATCAAGGTAACATGTGGAGTTCCTTCATTAAACAGAGTCAGTTCAAGAATTTCCTGCCACGCTGCAGATGTCCCTCTGCCAGACAGACCAGCATTTCAATGCAATTACATATCATCATCTCATCAAGCGCAATTAGGCAATAAATATTGGCCTTACCAGCAAAACATATCCCATCAATGAATAATTAAAACACCATTAGAAACTGATGGTGTCTAAGGTAATGAAGCAGAAGGAGAGACTGAAAGACCTACACAGTGAACCAAGCAGTGGGAGACAAAGGTAACTAGTATTACTAGTATTAGTAACTAGTATTACTAGTAATACGTATGAAACTAGTATTAATTGGAAGATGAATTCCAATACGTATGGAGGATACATCTCTCCACTTTCACTGAAATTAAACACTGTCTAGCAATGACTAAATGTGGATTCAGTATCAAATTGTATGCTTGTACAAGAACCAATAGGTCATGGCAGAAATTGTAGAGAAAGTTCAGAATGATTAATGAAGTTATGTTGGGTTGACGGAATGATTGATAAGAGGACAAAAAAAGGAGCAAGAAAATGGAAACCATTTCAGTGAGAAAGCGATAACTTATGGAACAAGTTCCCTGTGAATACTGTACAAGCATGCAATATTGATTCAATAAAATAAAATGTAGATGTATTTTTTGAAGGAAATGTGTATTTGGTATTTAAATAACTTATGTTTAATGTTTTTGTGAGTGCCATGTAAATAACTTCTGACATGCAATATGGTAAGTTTGACATGCTTGACAGCAAAATATGTTTCATCCTTGTTTCCCTATGATTTCTCGCCTTCCGAGTCTGTTGTTGATTGTAATCCCGTATAGTCTTTTCATACCTCGATACACATGACAATAATAAACTAAACTAATAAAACTACTGATTACTGAAACATTTGTTATCGTTGCATTATGTAATAGTGAAAATAATGGATGGTGCACAAGATGAACTTTGATCTTGCTATGTTCCTAATTTGTGTGAATCTGCAGCTCTTGTTGAATATGATGAGGTCCTACAAGGTGAATTTAGGGAGCTAGGAGATAAACTAAAAAGTAGGACCTCAAAGGTAATAATCTCTGGATTACTACCAGTGGCATGTGCTAGTCAGAGTAGAAATAGGAGGATATTTCAGATGAATACGTTGCTTGAAAAATGGTGCAAGGGGGAGGGATTTGAATTTCTGGGACATTGGAACCAGTTCTGGGAGAGGTGGGACCGTTACAAGCAGGACGGTCTGCACCTGAGCTGTAATGGAACCAATGTCCCTGGGGGAGTGTTTGCTAGCGCTGTCGGAGAGGATTTAAACTAATATGGCAGGGGGATGGGAACAAGAGCAGAGAGACAGAGAGGTATAAAATGAGGGTAGAAACAATAGGTAACAAGGTGAAAAGTAAAAGTGGCAGGCAGAAAAATCCAGGGCAAAAATCAAAAAGGACCACTTTGTAACATAATTATATAAGGGGCAAGAGTGTTATAAAAACAACCCTGAAGGCTTTGTGTCTCAATGCAAGGAGTATACGTAATAAGGTGGATGAATTAGGTGGATGATAAGGTGGAGATGGTTGTTAATGATTAAGATGTAGTTGGGATTACGAAGACGTGGCTCCAGGGTGACCAAGGCTGGGAGCTCAACATCCAGGGATATTCTATATTCAGGCGGGATGGACAGAAAGGAAAAGGAGGTGGGGTAGCGTTGCTGGTTAGAGAGGAGATTAACGCAGTGGAAAGGAAGGACATTAGCTCTGAGGATGTGGAATCGATATGGGTAGAGCTGCGAAACATTAAGGGGCAGAAAACACTAATGGGAGTTGTGTACAGGCCACCTAACATCAGTAGTGAGGTTGGGGATGGCATCAAACAGGAAATTAGAAATGCGTGCACTAAAGGTGCAGCAGTTATAATGGGTGACTTCAATCTACATATAGATTGGGTGAACCAAATTGGCAGGGGTGCTGAGGAAGAGGATTTCTTGGAATGTTTACGAGACCAACATGTCGAGGAACCAACGAGAAAGCAGGCCATTCTAGACTGGGTATTGAGTAATGAGGAAGGGTTAGTTAGCAGTCTTGTTGTGCGAGGCCCCTTGGGCAAAAGTGACCATAATATGGTGGAGTTCTTCATTAGGATGGAGAGTGACAAAGTCAATTCAGAAACAAGTGTTCTGAACTTAAAGAAAGGTAACTTTGAGGGTATGAGACGTGAATTGTCCAAGATAGACTGGCAATTTATACTAAAAGGGTTGACGGTGGACATGCAATGGAAGGCATTTAAAGATTGCATGGATGAACTACAACAATTGTTCATCCCAGTTTGGCAAAAGAACAAACCAGGAAAGGTAGTGCATCCGTGGCTAACAAGGGAAATCAAGGATAATATTAAAACAAAAGATGAAGCATATAAATTAGCCAGAAAAGGTATCATACCAGAGGACTGGGAGAAATTCAGAGTCCAGCAGAGGAGGACAAAGGGCTTAATTAGGAAAGGGAAAATAGATTATGAGAGAAAACTGGCAGGGAACATAAAAACTGACTGCAAAAGCTTTTATAGATATGTGAAGAGAAAAAGACTAGTTAAGACAAATGTAGGTCCCTTGCAGTCGGAAACAGGTGAATTGATCATAGGGAACAAGGAAATGGCAGACCAATTGAACAACTACTTTGGTTCTGTCTTCACTAGGGAAGACATAAACAATCTGCCGGAAATAGCAGGGGACCGGGGGTCTAACGAGATGGAGGAACTGAGGGTAATCCAGGTTAGTCGGGAAGTGGTGTTAGGTAAATTAAATGGATTAAAGGCCGATAAATCCCCAGGGCCAGATAGGCTGCATCCCAGAGTGCTTAAGGAAGTAGCCTCAGAAATAGTGGATGCATTAGTGATAATTTTTCAAAACTCTTTAGATTCTGGAGTAGTTCCTGAGGATTGGAGGGTAGCTAATGTAACCCCACTTTTTAAAAAGGGAGGGAGAGAGAAAACGGGGAATTATAGACCAGTTAGCCTAAATCGGTAGTGGGGAAAATGCTAGAGTCAGTTATTAAAGATGTGATAGCATCGCATTTGGAAAGTGGTGAAATCATCGGACAAAGTCAGCATGGATTTATGAAAGGCAAATCATGCCTGACGAATCTTATAGAATTTTTTGAGGATGTAACTAGTAGAGTGGATAAGGGAGAACCAGTTGATGTGTTATATCTGGACTTTCAGAAGGCCTTCGACAAGGTCCCACATAGGAGATTGGGGTACAAACTTAAAGCACACGGTATTGGGGGTTCAGTGTTGAGGTGGATAGAGAATTGGTTGGCGGACAGGAAGCAAAGAGTATGAATAAACGGGTCCTTTTCGGAATGGCAGGCAGTGACTAGTGGGTTACCGCAAGGCTCAGTGCTGGGACCCCAGTTATTTACAATATATATTAATGATTTGGACGAGGGAATTGAATGCAACATCTCTAAGTTTGCGGATGACACGAAGCTGGGTGGCAGTGTTAGCTGCGAGGAGGATGCTAGGAGGCTGCAGAGTGACTTGGATAGATTAGGAGAGTGGGCAAATGCATGGCAGATGCAATATAATGTGGATAAATGAGAGGTTATCCACTTTGGCGGCAAGAACAGGAAAGCAGAGTATTACCTGAATGGTGGCCAATTAGGAAAAGGGGAGATGCAACGTGACCTGGGTGTCATGGTGCACCAGTCATTGAAAGCAAGCGTGCAGGTGCAGCAGGCAGTGAAGAAAGCGAATGGTATGTTAGCATTCATAGCAAGAGGATTTGAGTATAGGAGCAGGGAGGTTCTGCTGCAGTTGTACAGGGCCTTGGCGAGACCACACCTGGAGTATTGTGTACAGTTTTGGTCTCCTAATCTGAGGAAAGACATTCTAGCCTTAGAGGGAGTAGAGAAGGTTCACCAGATTGATCCCTGGGATGGCAGGACTTTCATATGAAGAAAGACTGGATAGACTAGGCTTATACTCGCTGGAATTTAGAAGATTGAGGGGGGGTCTTATTGAAACATATAAAATTCTTAAGGGGTTGGAGAGGCTAGATGCAGGAAGATTGTTCCCGATGTTGGGGAAGTCCAGAACCAGGGGTCACAGCTTAAGGAAGTCTTTTAGGACCAAGATGAGAAAACATTTCTTTACACAGAGTGGTGAGTCTGTGGAATTCTCTGCCACAGAAGGTAGTTGAGGCCAGTTCATTGGCTATATTTAAGCGGGAGTTAGATGTGGCCCTTATGGCTAGAGGTATCAGGGGGTATGGAGAGAAGGCAGGTACAGGTTACTGAGCTGGATGATCAGCCATGATCATATTGAATGGCGGTGCAGGCTCGAAGGGCCGAATGGCCTACTCCTGCACCTATTTTCTATGCCTATGTTTCTATATGGGGCAAGTGTGTTGCAATTTCAGATTTTTCAGCAGATCCTGAATTCTAGAGTCTTACATCCTCCTGCCGAAAATCCTTGTAAAATACACAAAATTAAAATATATATAAAGACTAGCACACAGTTCACCCTCTGCAGCAATTTGAAACTAGTATTAATTGGAAGATGAATTCCAATACGTATGGAGGATACATCTCTCCACTTTCACTGAAATTAAACACTGTCTAGCAATGACTAAATGCGAATTCAGTATCAAATTTTTAGATTGTCCAAGAGATTGTCACTCAAACTGCAAATGACCATCAGACTGATCATTGACAATATTGCTAGTTTGTGGAAAACTTTACAGTAATTTCCCAAAACAGTGGCAATTTACACATGCTCAAAGCCAACAGTTTTAATAATCAGCTAAGGGATGTGGACCCATATGTGCAAATTAAATCTTGAACCTGAAGACTCATGTTTTATTTTTAAAATATCCCATTCTCAGCTGAAGCTCATTTATTTTAGCATTTCTTTGCTTAATTTAATTTATAGACATTTATTGCTGTTCAAGGAAATGAAATAGAAGACAGGGAACAATCTGAGAGCTAGCCAAGCAAAGTCAGGTTGACTTTATTGTCATGTGCACAAGTTGATGTACAGGAAAAAATGAAAATCATAGGCACATATATAATAATAATAATAATATTCATTTATTGTCATTGCAACGAGTACAACGAAATTAAAAAATAGCCAATCCTGATGGTGCGTAAAAACATATATGCAATAAATGCAAAAACAAATAAATACAATTATATTAAGTACAAAAGATTTTTTAACAGTGTTGCCTAGTGCAGAAGGTAGTGTTCAGTTCTCGTATGGCCCTGGGGTAAAAACTGTTCTTAAGTCTGTTTGTTCGGGATTTGATCGACCTGAAACGTCGTCCAGAGGGCAGATGAACAAACAGACAGTGGCCGGGGTGGGATGGATCTTTTATTATTTTGCCTGCTCTACTGAGGCAGCGTAGGCTGAACAGGTGCTCCAGGGAGGGCAGTGAGCAGCCGATGATCTTCTGGGCCGTCGTGATGACCCTCTGAAGGGCCTTCCTGTCCTTTTCTGAGCAGCTGGCATACCATGTGGTTATACAGTATGCCAGCACACTCTCGATGGAGCAGCGATAGGACATCATGAGCTTCTCCTGCAGGTTGGTTTTCCTGAGGATCCTCAGGAAGTGGAGTCTCTGCTGTGCCTTCTTCACTGTGGTGATGGTGTTGGTAGACCAGGTAAGATCCTCTGCGATGTGCGTACCCAGGAACCTGAAAGCGGGTACCCTTTCCACACAGACCCCATTGATGTAGAGTGGGTCGTATTCTACACTGGTTTTCCTGAAGTCAATTATAAGTTCCTTTGTTTTGGAGGAGTTCAGGACAAGATTGTTCACTGAACACCATGCTGCCAGCCTTTGGATTTCATCCCTGTAGGCTGTCTCATCTCCTCCTGAGATGAGTCCAACCACAGTCGTGTCATCCGCGAACTTGATGATGGTGTTGGTGGGATGGGTGGGGGCGCAGTCGTGAGTGTAGAGGGAGTAAAGGATGGGGCTCAACACACAGCCCTGTGGTGAGCCGGTGCTCAGTGTAATGGTGGAGGAGAGGTGAGGGCCTATTTTGACGGTCTGGGGCGGTTGGTCAGGAAGTCCTTGATCCATTGGCAGATGGTTTGGGAAAATCCAAGGTCAGAAAGTTTGGTGACCAGTCTGCTCGGGATGACCGTGTTAAAGGCAGAGCTGAAGTCGAGGAAGAGCATCCTCACATAGCTCCCCTGGTGTTCAAGGTGGGTCAGTGCAGTGTGAAGAGCAGTGTCGATGGCATCCCCTGTAGACCTATTTGCTCTGTAGGCAAACTGGTATGGGTCGAAGGTGGGTGGGAGGCTGGCTTTGATGTGCTGCAGGACCAGTCTCTCGAAGCACTTTGTGATGACCGGTGTGAGTGCTACCGGACGGTAGTCGTTAAGGCCGCTGATGACAGACTTTTTCGGCAGTGGGATGATTGTGGCGGACTTCAGGCAGGGAGGGATGGTGGATTTTAAAAGGGACAGGTTGAAGATTTTTGTGAAGACCTCAGATAATTGGTCTGCACATTCCCTCAGCACTCTGCCCGTCACACCATCGGGGCCTGCAGCTTTCCTGGGATTCACTGCTCTGAGAACGCGCTTAACATCATACTCCTGCACAGTGAAGGTGTTGCTGTCAGGTGCTGGAGAGGGTGTTATGTCTGCCACTGCAGCTTTCACCTCGAAACGAGCAAAGAAACAGTTAAGTTCCTCTGCCAGCGAGGTGTCGCCATCGGCAGTTGTGCGGTTGCTGGTCTTGTAGTTGGTGATGTGCTGGATGCCTTGCCATACCCGCCGTGGGTCATTGTTGGTAAAGTGGTCCTCAATCTTCCTCTTGTAGGACGCTTTGGCATCCTTGATGCCTCTCTTCAGGTTGGTTCTAGCAGCACTGTATAGAGCTCTGTATATGGAGCACTGTATATGGCACCCACAAAAACTCTAAACATAAATTACACTTATTGAGCTTCCATGTAAACACTGAAAAGCTACCAAAGTAAAGGTACTTCTGCAGAAAAAGTTCAAGCAAGTCTCACAGATAAATTAGAAAACAAACTGACTACTATGCCACTGAAAAAAATAGAAGATAAAATTAACGAGTTTCCAAAATAAGGAAAGCAACAAAATAAGATTTTCTTGGATGAGTAAAACAATGAGAATGTCAATAAGAGGTTTTTTTTAGAAAATCTAGATTGAATATAAAATCAATAAATGAAAATAGATAAAGACAATTCTAGGTCTAAGACGTATGTAGACGCAGGCAGATTGGTAAATCAATTCGCCAATGTAAATTATACCTCGTGATTTGGAGCAATAGAATCTGGGCTGATTGGAAAAGTGGGGAGAATAAAATTGAATTAGTTCGATGACAAGGGCAAACAATCTCGGCGAGTTTGGTGCTGTATTATTATAAACAAAGTTAGGCCGGTATTGTAAAAGGAAACCGTGAAGCGATTATAGTGTATTCATGGATAGAAATTCTTACAAAGTGTTCCAAGATCAGCGATATTGAACTGGCATTTTGTTTCTTTGGAACTCAAAGTAGAGTCGAGAACAACTTTGAATGTTTGCATTCCGGACAGTCAAGTTCAAAGCAGAACTAACGAAGTTTAAAACTTATCATTCTGCAACACAAATATATAAAAACGTACTGCCGGGCAGCGCGAGCACCGACCCGCCGCCGCTCCCGGGCAGCGCGAGCACTGACTCGCCGCCGCTCCCGGGCAGCGCGAGCACCGACCCGACCCGCCGCCGCTCCCGCTCCCGGGCAGCGCAAGCACCGACCCGCCGCCGCTCCCGGGCAGCGCGAGCACTGACCCGCCGCCGCTCCCGGGCAGCGCGAGCACCGACCCGCTGCCGCTCCCGGGCAACGCTCACCTCAGCTCGGACTTGCTCTTCTGCTTCCAGAGCGACGCGAGGTTCGTGGGCGCGGACATTGGTTCAGGTGAGCGGCGCAATTCCTGGGCACGAAAACCAAACGGTGTGGTCCTGAAGTTTAGAATGGGTTCCCAGGGTTGGGTGAATGACGCGTGGGGTTTCATTGCGCACACGCCACTCCCAACAGACGCCTTCATATTCGGTCCCACCCAGACTAATCACGAGGAGTGCAGATTGCTTTCATAACAAAAAGCTCCAAGTGTCTTGATAAATTAATAAAAATGACAATTAAAAAATGTATTTTTTCATTGTCTATTGTACAGGCAGCCAGTCTGTAAAGATTTGGGGCTGGTCTTTGTCTTTGCTTTCTCATAAACCAGAAGCTCTGGTGGGATGGGGTATTCAAGAGGAACTTCATCAACCAGGGTATAATTAAAATGTGGAAGCTGCAACCACGAACCGTTGAAGGGGAGATCTGTGCACACACTTTACTGGAATAAGGTGAGTGAAAGATAATGTGGCGAATAAGCTAGTTTGGTCAGGTGACCAGTTTCCCCTCTGGAAGTTGTATGCAACACATTTCAAAGCATGCAAGTGCAGAAAGCACAGTATCTCAAGAATTAAGTTTGTGGTTGAGTCAATTGTGTTTTAAGAACAACACAAAAGATTAAGGACAAAATTAATCCATCAGAAAAATTCACCACCGTCAGACAGGAATGTAAATGCTAAAACGTTTCTTAAGTTGAAAACCATTGTGCAAGACAAATGAAGGATCTGTGAAATATCATGAAATACACATTAATATTCATTTCAATGGTCGCATCCTTAGTATTATTTAATTAAGATACAGCCAAGTCTGTCCGGAGTTTGTACGTTCTCACCGTGACCTGCGTGGGTTTTCTCCGAGATCTTATGTTTCCTCCCACACTCCAACGACGAACAGGTTTGTAGGTTAATTGGCTTGGTAAATGTAAAAATGCGGGGATCGCTGGTCGGCGCGGAGCCTGTGGGCCGAAGGGCCTGTTTCCGAGCTGTATCTCTGAACTAAACTAAACAGGCTGAAGCCAACTCGATTGCTGCATGGCAATAACTACAATAAAGATGACAATAATACCACTCTGGAGCACAAACATCATGACTAACTCTAGTTCAGAGGTTCTGCTGCATTGTCAGGGGAGATGTTCAACCAAGGCCTTCTACTCTCGAGGGGGATGTAAAATATCTTATGGCATTATTTCAAAGACCATGAGCCTAGTGTCATGGACAATGTTTATTCCTCAGTCAACAGAGAATTTAGATTTAAAAAGACACAAAGCGCTGGAGTAACTCAGCAGGTCGGGCAGCATTTCCGGAGATCATGGATAGGTGAGGTTTCAGGTCGGGCCCGTCTTCAGGCTGATTGTAGTGGGAGGCGAGGGAGAAAGTGAAACTTTGTGTCGTTCATTGTTCATATTTATAGGTTGTAAGCTACCCGTGAAATATGAGGGGCTGTTCCTCCAATTTGTATGGCCTCACTCTGGCAATGGAGGAGGCCGAAGACAGAAAGGTCAGTATGGGATGGGGATTTAAAATAGTTAGCGACCGAAAGATCCAGCAGGTCTTGACGTGCCGAGAACAAATATTCGGTGAAACTGTTGCCCAGTCTACACTTGGTCTTGCCGATGTAAAGGAGCCCATGTCAGGAACACTGAATTGCTGAATGCAGTCGTCGAGGTTGGAGGAGATGCATGGAGGAGATGCATGCCTCACTTGGAAGGACTGCTGGGATCCCTGGTACAAGGACAGGTATTACATCTCCTGCAGTTGTGGATTAAATTACCCGGGAAGGGGGTGGTTTGGATGGGAAGGGATGAGTGAACCCAAGAGTTGCAGAGGAAATAGTCTGTGGAAGGCAAAGGGGTGGAGATAGGAAGATGTGGCTGGTGCTAGAATCATGTTAAAGGTGGCAGAAGTGTTGGAGAATGACGTGTCGGCTGCTGGGGGAGGGGGGGGGCTTGCATCTCTTACGATTGCAGAATTTAAGATTAACTGGCAGTTTTTACACTGTCCCTGTGACTGCTTGCTGTGCACAGACTATCTAGCATGTTTCCTACAATACAATACTACTGTAACTACACTTCATGGACTGTAAAGCACTTTGGGGATCCTCTAAGCATTACAAAAAGTTCCATATAGTTACAAAAAACATTATTTTCCCCTTGAAGTCCAAAATAATTCATTTTGGCTGAAGTGCTATAGGGCGTTTAAAGGTTTATTGCTTCCCTACGATACAAAACGACAGGTAGTTATTTTATCATAAACCACAAAACTGTGGGTAGACAATAGACAATAGGTGCAGGAGTAGGCCATTCGGCCCTTTGAGCCAAACCACCATTCAATGTGATCATGGCTGATCATTCACAATCAGTACCCCGTTCCTGCCTTCTCCCCAAACCCCTTGACTCTGCAATCCTTAAAAGCTCTATCTGGCTCTATCTGGCTCTCTCTTGAATGCATTCAGAGAATTGGCCTCCACTGCCTTCTAAGGCAGAGAATTCCACAGATTTATAACTCTCTGACAGAAAAAGTTTTTCATCATCTCCGTTCTAAATGGCCTACCCCTTATTCTTAAACTATGGCCCCTAGTTCTGGACTCCCCCAACATTGGGAACATGTTTCCTGCCTCTAACGTGTCCAATCCTTTAATAATCTTGTTTCGACAAGATCCCCTCTCATCCTTCTAAATTCCAGTGTATACAAGCCTAGTCGCTCCAGTCTTTCAACATATGACAGTCCCGCCATTCCGGGAATTAACCTAGTAAACCTACGCTGCACGCCCTCAATAGCAAGAATATCCTTCCTCAAATTTGGAGGCCAAAACTGCACACAGTACTCCAGGTGCGGTCTCACTAGGGCCTTGTACAACTGCAGAAGGACCTCTTTGCTCCTATACTCAACTCCTCTTGTTATGAAGGCTAACATTCCATTGGCTTTCTTCACTGCCTGCTGTACCTGCATGCTTCCTTTCAGTGACTGATGCACTAGGACACCCAGATCTCGTTGTACGTCCCCTTTTCCTAACTTGACAGCATTCAGATAATAATCTGCCTTCCTATTCTTATCCATGCTTATCCACATTAAACTGCATCTGCCATGCATCCGCCCACTCACACAACCTGTCCAAGTCATCCTGCAACCTCATAGCATCTTCCTCACTGCCACCCAGCTTTGTATCATCTGCAAATTTGCTAATTGTACTTTTAATCCCTTCATCCAAGTCATTAATGTATATTGTAAATAGCTGCGGTCTCAGCACCGAGCCTTGTGGTACTCCACTAGTCACTGCCTGCCATTCTGAAAGGGACCCATTTATCCCCACTCTTTGCTTTCTGTCTGTCAACCAATTTTCTAACCACGTCAGTACCCTAGCCCCAATACCATGTACTCTAATTTTGCACACTAATCTCCTATGTGGGACCTTGTCGAAGGCTTTCTGAAAGTCGAGGTACACCACATCCACCGGCTCTCCCGTCAATTTTCCTAGTTACATCCTCAAAAAATTCCAGAAGATTAATCAAGCATGATTTCTCCTTCGTAAATCCATGCTGACTCGGAACGATCCTGCTACTGCTATCCAATTTCCACCCTTATCTGTTGTCTTGTCGGCATGTGTCATTGTTTTGAATGCATCATAGCAGGATTGAATTCCTTCTGGCTAGTAGTTTAACTGGTTTCGTTACTTTAAGCACAATATTGCATTTGGAAGCAATGCTACTTAGTTGATGGATTTAATTGGGCAATTCATTTGTCAACCAGCCTAGTGACCATGTAGATGTAATTAAAGGACAATTTAATGTACCCAATATCTATTTGCATATACTCCATCCAAAGGAGTTCTCTTCATCTTTGTTTTATATAAGATGTGTAGTTTCTGGTGTGTTGTTTTTCTTTGTTTAAAGACATTGTTTTGCTGAGCTAACACATATGCCCCTCTTGTTGTTAATTGACCCAGAGAAAACAAAACTTGTCCAGAGCAAACTAGAGAGATGGTGACCTGCTCTCACTCATGTTGATCTTGCAAATCCATTACAAATCTTACACTGAAACTGCCTTCAGGGAAATCTAACTAGTACTGATTCTCTGAGTTAACTACATCCTGGTTAGCACGTGACTCTCAAGATGCTCTTAATTACCAAATTGTCACCATTGTTCAAGTAATTCTTTAATGTTTGCTTGGACGATCCACATTACTAGCCATACTGATCTCAACTTTTTGCCAATGCTCCTTTTCGATTAACTCTGGGTATGTCACCTACTGGTTTAGTATTCTTTTAACTCTGGTACAGTAAGAATCAAAAAGTTACTAATTGGTGGGAAAGGGCATGATGCAATGTTTAGTAGTGGTTTGTGGCTACTGCAGTATAAAACTGTCTATCAGCGCTTTTCCATATCATGGTTCTGCCAGGAATGAGTAGGTTAATCTATGATGAGCGTTTGTCGGCACTGGGCCTGTAGTCCCTGGAGTTTAGAAGAATGAGGGGGGGACAGACCTAATTGAAACATGCAGAATAGTGAACGGCTGGATAGAGTGGATGTGGAGAGGATGTTTCCATTAGTGGAAAAGCGTAGGACTGGAGGTCATAGCCTCAGAATTAAAGGCCGTTCTTTTAGGAAGATGAGGAGAAATTTCTTTAGTCAAACGGTGGTGAATCTGTGGAATTCTTTGCCACAGAAGGCTGCGGAGGCCAAGTCAGTGGATATTTTTAAGGCATGGATAGATTCTTGATTAGTACAGGTGTCAGTTATGGAGAGAGGTATAGATCAGCCATGATTGAATGGTGGAGTAGACTTGATGGGCTGAATGGCCTAATTCAACTCTTATTCCTTATGATGGTTCAGAGAGTGAGTTAGCTCGAAAAAACAAACACACACAATTACAGAAGCTGGAATCTGTAGCAAGAAAAGAGGAGAGCGTCTAGAGGAAGCCAGTGGTTCAAATAACATATGTGGAGGGAAATGAACAGTTGCAGAAATCAATGTTCATACTATTGAGTTGCAGGCAAGGCAGGCAGAATATGAGAATTCCCCTAGTTTGCATTTGGCCTCGCCCTTGATCCCTAGTGGAGCAGACCGAGGACAGACGGGTCAGTGTGGGATCCAGATGGCTGCAGCAGACAGAGTGCAGGTGTGGAGGGATAAGTGAACCAGGGAGTCATGGTGAGAGTGGTCGCTGTGGAAAACAAAGGGATGGGAAGGACAAAGATGTGACTGGTGGTGGGATCGTGTTGTAGCTGACAGAAATGCCAAAGAATGCCACATGTGATGTGCTAGATGTGGAGGCTGGTAGGATGAAAGTTAAGAACTAAGGGTATTCTACTCCTGTAGGGAGGCAAGAGCCGAAGTACAGAACCTAGTGGAGATATGGATGAGATGCTTGGGCAACCAGTTTGGGGGAAGGGGAATGTTACATTTCCTGAAAAAGAGGACATTATAGATGTCTTGGAGTGAAAAGCCTCATCTCAACCAGATTAATGGAGCCAAACTGAGGGTAAGGGATGGCAGCCTTGGGCCTGTCCCACTTAGGCGATTTTAAGGCGACTGCCGGCAACTAGGCTGTCGCCGACAGTTTGCCGGGGTGTCGCGGGCATGATCGTGAGGAGTCTTCCAAAGATCATAGTGGAGCGCATTGCCGAGAAATCAAATGGTTTGAAATCTCTCGACGACAGCTGGCTTGTCACCAGGCATCGTAGCTTATTGCGGTCACTGTCGCATGCTGTCCCCAGGTTTGATAGGTTCTCTTAAGATGCATTTAGAAGCACGTAATATTAAAATAAGTAAGATGCTTGTGTTTAACCAATTTATTTACCGTCAGGACTTTTGACAGGTAGATTGGAGGCGACAGTGTGACGGTCAGGTAAGCGTGGGAATTTTTGCGATATTTCTGGCCTCAGCCATTACATTTAAAGTGGGCTCCCAACCCAGATATTCAACCCAGAAACCAGATATGCATCTCCCTTACATTTTCAAAGAATGCCCACACACTTTTCACAAAAATCCACTGAAACACTTAAAATTATTATTTTTAATACAACTATTAGTAAACTGGAAGTAAATCCGGTTTATTCTTGGTCACAGTGAAGCTTGGTTTTTAAGTAACCCATACAAGGTGTTATAGTTCAAAACTCTCAAGTACTTACCGACTGGTCAGTGATTTCAGCGAAAACCAGGTCGCCGGAGAAACATTGACAGCGTGGGAATTTTCGCGATGTTTCAGAAGACACTGTAATCTCGACCTGACTCGGCTTGTCGTGGTCATTGTCGTCGGGTAAAAGAAAAGTTCGGCGATCTGTTATGACTTTGACAGTCGCCGGCAGTCGCCAAAAAGATCGCCTAAGTGGGACAGGCCCTTTACATGGGATGGGGTGGGTGGAGGTATGGTCTAGGTGACTGTGGGAGTCAGTGGGTCTGTAATCGATAGTGGACAGGTTGTCTCCTGAGGGAAAAATTAAGGAACTCCTTCTTGCCCAAGTTTACAAACCTGCAGCCCAGAATCTGCATTGAAATCAATAAAGCCTTGAATCCTGTTCTATCTCAGCGATTTCATGGAAAATCCTGCAACCAACCAACCTGACAACCATGGTTTAAAATCGATTAGTAAATCATGGGTTTAAACATTTGATAACCAGCACATGGAAGTCTCGGGCTTTGTGCCAGCTAACATTTGGAATTGGCAGCACAATCTGTCCCATTGTGCCTTTTGAACTCCATGGCTTGTTGCAACCCAAAGGAAATTAAAATCTGATTAGTGACTAATTTGCCAGCTGACTATATTGTTTCCCACTTATTCAATTTATGTAATGAACCAGCTAAATGGAAATCTATTTTGAGGAAGAGAACACAAATCTGACTCTTGGTAACTACAATGGGTGACCAAACAAATTCCTAAAATACCTCAATTAATGAACCTTGTAAACTTTGTTCTGGACTTTGGATGCCGCAGCCAATCATCTGTACCTTTTCCAAAATAACACACTAAACTCAATGAACACTCTGTGGTGTCCATTATGTGGGAGAACCAAATGCTGTGCATCTGCATTCAGTTTAAAAGAATGTCCTAGAGTTGCCAATCACTTTGATTGCTCTGTCTTTGGCCACTTCCATTGATCCATTGAAGTCTAGTGTAAGCTCAAGAAACATATTTACCAACTTGGGACATTACAGTTCCCGGCACAAATTCAATAATTTCAGATATATTCCAGTTTTGTATCTGCATTGGTTAAGTCTCAATTAAATGTAGTTAAACTAAAAGATAACTTTGTTTCTCTTTTCACAGATGTTGCTTACCCTGCTGAATATATTCTCTAATAATTAGCCATTGTTAAATATCAATACAATATTTGAATCAATTTTCAGGAGCAAATGTGGATTATATTAATAACAGCACAAATTAATTATTTTCTGTTTGGCAATATTCAACTTGTAGGTATCACAAGATCAGTGTTAACTGTTTAATGACTTGACTAAAGGGACAAGTGTATTATAACCAAATAAGTTGAAGATACAAAGATAGGTGGATTAGCAAGTTTCAGAGGTGTGGATAAGTTTATTGAACAGGCAAGAATTTGACAGATGGACTATAATGTGGGCAGCTGTGCAACCTACTTCATCCACTCCAGAATGAAAGTTACTTGGACCTCAGTAGTGGATTTGCAGCACACAGTTGACACTTGCACGTACACATTTAGAGGCCAAGCTCAGAATTATCATCGTATGAGAGGATAGGTCCCACACTAACATCCCCAAATGAATCAAGAGCCAGGGTAGGAATTAAGAACCAGGGTAGGAATTAAGAACCAGAGGACATAGGTTTAAAGTGAAGGGGAAAGATTTAATAGGAACCTGAGGGGCACCTTTTTTTACAAAGGGTGGTGGGTGTATGGAATGAGCTGTCGGAGGAGGTTGTTGAAACAGGTACTATCACAACATTTTAAAAACATTCGGACAAGTACATGAATAGGTTAGGCTTAGAGGGATATTGTCCAAACACAGACAGGTGGGACGAGAGTAGATGGTCGGCATGGGCAGGTTGTGCTGAAGGGCCTGTTTCCCCACTAAGACTCTACGACTCTTAAATTCAAAGTCCTTTACCGACCTGTCCCCATTGTACAATGTTGACTCCAATAATAGTTTGTGGCAACCCTGGAAAACATGTACTGCTTGCCATATTTCATAAGTCTCTCGAAGACAGACATTGATAATAAAGTTCGCCATCAGAGTCAGAGATGCAGGTCTTGATCAAATAGAATGGAACTGTTGCTCTTTGGTGATGATTGTCAATAATAACAGGACCAATCCTTGGTCACTATCCTGTGTAAAAGAAAAGGCATACCTCACTCACCCTGCAGAAGAGCTGAAATATTATTACATCAAAATTATGAGTCAATTTAGATTTTTTTTTCAAATACTGTACATTTACAGTATTACTCTTTGGAAATGGAATGATTTGAGTATCTTTTCCTTCAGAGTAGTTTTAAACATTTTGCTCTTTTGCATGCAAATATAATTGAAACAAACCAGCACACATTCATAGCAGCTCTGAATTGAACACTGTTTATAGTGTGAAGAAGGGACTCGACCCGAAACGTCACCCATTCCTTCTCTCTGGAGATGCTGCTTGTCCCGCTGAGTTACTCCAGCTTTTTGTGTCTATCTTCAGTTTAAACCAGCATCTGCAGTTCCTTCTTACACTGTTTAAAGTTTTTTGTATTCCAACAGACACATTTACCATTACCATTACACAACAATTGACCTGAATAAGACAATCTCAGGGCAACATGGTGGCGCACCTGGTGGAGTTGCTGCCTCACAACACCAGAGCTCTGGGTTCGATCCTGACCTCGGGGGCTGTTTGTGTGGAGTTTACATATTCTTCCTGTGAATGAGTGAATTTTCTCTCGGGTAGCTT
The DNA here is from genome assembly GCF_053455715.1 of Rhinoraja longicauda. Taxonomy (NCBI): domain Eukaryota; kingdom Metazoa; phylum Chordata; class Chondrichthyes; order Rajiformes; family Arhynchobatidae; genus Rhinoraja; species Rhinoraja longicauda. The sequence goes on along the minus strand of NC_135963.1, from coordinate 27,067,522 downwards.
CAGTTTCCTCCCAAACCCCCAAAAAGTGTGGGTTTGTGTGTTAATTGGCCTCTGTAAAATTGACCCAATGTGAAGGGAGTGCATAAGAAAATGTGATAACATAGAACTAGTATGAACGGGTGATCGATGCAGGGAATCAATTGGCCCGTTTCTACGCTGTCTCTCTAAAACTAAAAAAATTAAGTGACTCCAATATCAAAGTGACGCTTTTAGAAAGGTGAAGGTAAGCTGGTTCAGGCTGGTACAATATACTGGTAAGAAAAATGGGGCGTACAATCGATCTTATTGTGCTAAATCAATGTTGATAGTTTGACCAAACCTATAAGAAAATTGTTACTGTCATCCCTTCCTCTAGAAATCTGAGCCCATATTTGCACGAACCTTTAACCTAAAGTGTTTCCTAATTTCACTCCCAAAAGGTCGTCTAATTTAAAGATACTTGTTTATATTCATTGCCCTACTTAAATAAAATGTTTTATCAGAATATTGATCATTTATATATCTGATAAATCACAAATCTCAAGGAAATAGTTAGTTTGTTCAATGTGACTTTACATTTAACCCTTTAGTCTACTATTCTACGTAATTGCATTGTATCTCCCAGAAACACAAACTGAGAGATCAACTTAGCTGAAATGGTTGGTCAAAATTGAATTTAAGAGTGTTAAATGCCCAGTGGAAAAATGAAATGCTATACCTCAAGATTACATTGCACTTTATTAGAAGAGTGCAGAAGGCCACCAATCACAGTGGGAGTGGGATGGAGAATTAAAGTGACATGCAACTGGATGCTCTGGGTGGTCTTTTGGATGGAATGCTAATACTCCATCAGTTATTTTTTACCCCTTCCCCTCTCACTATCCATAGATACAAATAATTATTTCAGCAGCGATTCACTTGCACTTCTAAATTAGTATACTTAATTTGGTCTTCACATTGTAGTTTTTTGCAACACAAAAACCAAATGCAGATTGCAAAACTGCTTCCTGAAATTGCAAATGTTGGGGGAAGTAGTTTCCTATTAAAACAATGAGCAAACTTGGCTTATGCTTCTTGTGTTTAGAAGAAAAAGAAGTAATCTTATTGAACAAACAAAATTCTGATTGGAGTTGGAACAGTGATGTTGTTTCATAAGGCTGCGATGTTTTGAAACGGGCTTATCCAAATAAGGAGGTCAACCAAAACATTTCTTCATCCATACCATTCTGAGTATTTGTAAATCTCACTAAGACTCCAGAAGCTTAGTCACTGAGCAAAATAAAGATTGCTATGGTTTTAGGTATTAACGAAATGAAGGAATAGAATAGGAAAATTGCATTGAGGTAAAACAAAAATCATAGAACTGCTGGGTCGAGTGGTCTAGTCGACTTGAGCTTGTGTAAAAACAGAAATTGCAGGAAATCACCGATCAGGCATATGGAAATAGAAATAAAGTAAACCTATTGGGTCCTAGCTAGACTCCTTGTCAGAACTGGGAATTCGTGAAACAAGCAATTTTGCAGTAATGGAGGAAGATTGAGTAGAACAAAGGGAATATCACTGGTGAGATTAAATTGGTTAATGCCACAGATTCTGCCCGACCTCCCGAGTGATTCACGTATTGTTTATTTTTCAGCTTCCAGCATCTGTAGTCTTTTTTTATTTTAAGTTAGTTGTTCCTTTGATGGGTATAGATAAAGATGGAAGATGCTCACCATGATATAGCATCAACCACCTTTAGCAAGTGAGCAGCATCTGAAAAAGCAATTAAAACAATGGGGTGCAAGAATTTAAAAAAATGATCACAATAGCAAAATATCTATAAAAACATATGAATCCATAAAATAGGGAAAAGCAGAAGTCAAAACCCGAGAGTAGTAGATGTTGGCAAATAAAATAAAATATTTGAAATAAGAAGTATGACGCAATGGGTGAAAAATCAGCCAAAAAGGGAATAGCTGAACCAAGATGGATAGTAATAAGTATTTGCAAGGGATATTCACAACAAAACTACCAGAATTAATGGTACATTAGAATGGTACATTAGAAATATAGAAACTGTCAATTAATAAACTTCAAAGAAAGATATCATTAAATATCTGATGATGACTATAGATGATCCTTCACTCAGGAAAGTGGATAACCACAAATGTCAAAATACAATTGTGAGGGCCACAGATTTAACGAGACAAGAAAACACAAATATAAAAATGCTTTCAGTTGTATTGGGTATATTTCTATTTATATAGGAAATTATATTTTCAAGTTCAACAAAAAAAAGTAAACAGGTAGCAAAAAAGAACTGGGCATGAGAAAATGTATTTTTTTTAAACTGGATACCCTTTCAGAATAGTGAGAAAAGTGTAAAGAAGGAAATAGGGTGGTAACGAGAATGAGTGTACAAAAACCAAAAGTTGGCATAGTATATTATATTTTTGATATTGACATTGGTTAGTAATAAAACTACACACTAAACTAGTTAGACATCTTCAATGCAAATAAAATGCAAGTTAACACATGGGATGCACTGTCGATCAGTTAGTTTTGGAAAAGGACATTAAAAAAACAGTAAACTGTTGGTTTCTAGACTGTGCTTGAAGACCTTCATCTTTGAGGCAGTTGAATGGATACCATTCATACCATATTTCAATGGATTGAACAAAATATCTTTATATAAGCTTACAATTTGTTTATTTATTCATCCAGTCAGCATGAACATAAAAGGAATGTCACTTAAAATTTATAAACGGATAAGTTTAAAAAAATAAAGCCAGTAAAAAGTTTAGCAGTGCACATTTAACTTACAGCAGCAGTTTCAGAGGGTAACCTGAAACATATGCTCTATACAGTTATATATTGCCAGCAATTGGTGGTTACAGAAACAGTTAATGTGCTACACTCGAAGTTTATGATTTTTAAATCTACTTTGTAACTAAGTAGGTGTAATATATACAGCTGTTCAATGACAAGTATTCTATTGAACAATATTATTTAAACAGGAAGCTGCTGAGATGATAGGCTCCGTTACCCAATAAAGCAAAATAGTATTATTAGAATTGAATTGGCTGCATTTAATACAGATTTACCTCGGTACTTAGTTTGTACATTGCTTTTGTTTAATATACAGGATAAAGGTTATTTAATGGTACTGAATTAATAAGTTTCACCACACTGATCTTTTCAGTAACAAACAAATAATTTCATGTCAAGAAGTCAGAGTCTCCAGTACTTCCAAATTTACTTTAGGTAGCTTTTATGGAAAACACTTTAGTAAGAACAACATTGGTTTGGTGAGACAAGGCAACCAATAATTGGGACGGAGCACATCATGCTTCAGATATTTCAGATTTACTAAGTGCTATAGCCAGTTCCAAATCCTCTTGTTCTTGTTGGTTTAATCTGGCTAGTCGCTCCTCCTCTGCTCGTTCACTTTCCCTTTTGGCCCACTCTATCTGGTCTTCCTCACTGGGATACTGAAACATTAAAAAGAGAGCTGAACAGGAAACTACAAACTGTTCTTATAGAGTGCAGATAGAAAACACATTGTCAATGTATTTTGCACTTGCAGTGGGAGCAGTGCCAATATGTTAATAATATATCGTTGTCATCACATTCTGAAAATCAATTCAGTTTATTTTTACATATATATAGATATCAATTATTAGCAACAAATACACTCTGCATCTTGAGACCATCTTGAGACCAATGTATAAAAGCTCATCGCCTTTCTCTTTAGCCGATCGCTTCTTAGGATTGAGTGATTAAGAGAAAGTAAGTGTAAATTGCAGGGTAAAGTCCGTTTAAAAAAAGTGCCAAAAGGATGCTAGCAGTCAGTCAGTAAAGGTCAGGAGTGCAGCAGACCTGTGTCCAGGTGCAGCTCCTGAATGAACGTGTGGTGGTGTTGGAAAAGCAGCTTGATGACCTCAGGGCCATCTGGGAATGCGAGAGTTTCCTGGACAGGACCTACTGTGAGGCTGTCACGCCAAGAGTCCAGGTCGAGCGAGGGTGGGAGACCGTTTCAAAGGGGAGTGCACATGGACTACAGGTACACCCTCTTGGGAACTGTCGGGGCAGAAGACGCTTCCAATCCGAGCGGCGGACAGGTTGGCGGTCTAATTCAGGCAAGGAGACTCGACCGGGGAGACCGAAGTCAGGAAGAGCCATAGTAGTGGGTGACTCCATTGTCCGAGGTACGGATAGTAGATTCTGTGGCGGAAGGCGGGACTTGAGGATGGTCTGTTGCCTCCTAGCGAGGGAAGGCGATCAACCGGAAGTAGTTGTGCACGTGGGCACGAACGACGTCGGGAAGAAGAGGAAGTAGATACTGCAACGTGAGTTTAGAGAGTTAGGAAGAAGACTGAGAAGTAGGACGTCGAGGGTGGTTATCTCTAAACTGTTACCTGTACCTCGTGCTGGTGAGGGCAGGAACGGAAAGATCGGGGATATGAATGTATGGCTGAGGGGCTGGTGCAGGGAGCAGGGATTTAGATTTCTAGACCACTGGGATCTCTTCTGGGGTAGGGGCGGCCTGTACAAAAGGAACGGGTTGCACCTTAACAGCAGGGGACCAACATTCTGGCAGGCAGGTCTGCTAGTGCTACATGTGTGGCTTTAAACTAAGTAGTGGGGGGGAGGGGTTGACAAATTGGGAATATGAAGATGGAGTTAAAGGGGAAGCGAATACAGGAGAAATTGCAAAGGACTCTTGAATAAATGGGAAGGGAAGTTTTAGATGGGAAGATGGGATAAGAGAGTAAGGTCAGGGCCAATTGTGACCGGTGTGAGAGGGGGGGTGAATACCGAAGTTAAAGTGTTGTATTTAAATGCGCGAAGTATGAAAAATAAAGTGGATGAACTTGAGGCTCAGTTAGACATTGGCAAGTATGATGTTGTGGGAATTACAGAGACATGGCTACAAGAGGACCAGGGCTTGGAACTGAATATTCAGGGGTACACAACATATAGAAAAGACAGACAGGTGGGCAGAGGGGGTGGGGTCGCTCTGTCGGTAAGAAATGATATTCATTCCCTTGCAAGGGGTGACATAGAATCAGGAAATGTAGAATCAGTATGGATAGAAATGAGGAATTGTAAGGGTAAAAAGACCCTATTGGGAGTTATCTACAGGCCCCCAAACAGTACCCTTGTAGCGACCATAGAGATTGGTCCTGGGCGTCGAACCCTCAGATTGGCCAGCAAGGTCACGTGTGGGTGCGACCGTAGGGATTGGTCCAGGGAGTGAGACCGCTGATTGGACAGCGTCGTCACGTGTGGTTTTGGCGCCCAAAAACGTTAGTTGGGAGACTTCTTCGAAGTGAACAGTTAGAATTAATGGTTGTCTGTAATCTCGTTAAGTAAACTTGGTGATCGAATATTGCTGTCGCAATAAACTTCTTCAACAAAGAACGAGCCTCCAGACTCGCCATATTGGTGACTCCGCTCCTGCAGTTCCACCCGGTCCAGGACCCCCCGCTCCTGTGGTTCCGGCTGCCCCTCTCCTTACTCGTTCTGGTCGCGAAATCCGGCTCCCTGCTAGGTTCCGTACCTCGGGTTCTGGGGGGGGCCATTTAGCGACCATAGAGATTGGTCCTGGGTGTCGAACCCTCAGATTGGCCAGCAAGGTCACGTGTGGGTGCGACCATAGGGATTGGTCCAGGGAGTGAGACCGCTGATTGGACAGCGTCGTCACGTGTGGTTTTGGCGCCCAAAAACGTTAGTTGGGAGACTTCTTCGAAGTGAACAGTTAGAATTAATGGTTGTCTGTAATCTCGTTAAGTAAACTTGGTGATCGAATATTGCTGTCGCAATAAACTTCAACAAAGAACGAGCCTCCAGACTCGCCATACCCTCGACATAGGGTGCAAGTTGAATCAAGAGCTAAAATTGGCATGTCGCAAATGTAATGCTATGGTTGTTATGGGAGATTTCAACATGCAGGTAGACTGGGAAAATCAGGTTGGTAATGGACCCCAGGAAAGAGAGTTTGTGGAGTGCCTCCGGGATGGATTCTTAGAACAGCTTGTACTGGAGCCTACCAGGGAGAAGGCAATTCTGGATTTAGTGTTGTGTAATGAACCTGATCTGATAAGGGGACTCGAGGTAAAAGAGCCATTATTAGGATGCAGTGATCACAATATGATAAGTTTTACTCTATAAATTGAGAGGTAGAAAGGAAAATCGGAAGTGTCAGTATTACAGTATAGCAAAGGGGATTACAGAGGCACGAGCAGGCCAGATTTGACTGGAAGGAGGCCCTAGCAGGGAAGGCGATGGAACAGCAATGGCAGGTATTCCTGGGAACAATGCAGAAGTTGCAGGATCAATTTATCCCAGAGGAGGAAAGATTCTAAGGGGAGTAAGAGGCACCTGTGGCTGACAAGGGAAGTCGAGGACAGCATAAAAATAAAAGAGAAGTATATCATAGAGGATTGGGAGTCTTTTAAAGAGCAACAGAAGATAACTAAAAAGGCAATACGGGGAGAAAAGATTAGTAACGAGGGTAAGCTAGCCAAGAATATAAAGGAGGATAGTAAAAGCTTTTTTAGGTATGTGAAGAGGAAAAAAATAGTCAAAGCAAATGTGGGTCCCTTGAAGTCAGAAGCAGGGGAATTTATTATGGGGAACAAGGAAATGGCAGACGAGTTGAACCGGTACTTTGGATATGTCTTCACTAAGGAAGATACAAACAATCTCCCAGATGTTCTAGTGGCCAGAGATCCTAGGGTGACGGAGGAACTGAAGGAGATTCACATTAGGCAGGAAATGGTGTTGGGTAGACTGATGGGACTGAAGGCTGATAAATCCCCAGGGCCTGATGGTCTGCATCCCAGGGTACTTAAGGAGGTGGCTCTAGAAATTGTGGACGCATTGGCGATCATTTTCCAATGTTCTATAGATTCAGGATCAGTTCCTGTGGATTGGAGGGTAGAATCAGTATGGATAGAAATGAAGAATTGTAGGGGTAAAAAGACCCTAATAGGAGTTATCTACAGGCCCCCAAACATTAGCCTCGACATAGGGTTATAGGACATAGGACCCTACATAGGACATAATGTTATCCCACTTTTTAAGAAAGGAGGGAAGAGAGAAAACGGGAAATTATAGACTAGTTAGTCTGACATCAGTGGTGGGGAAGATGCTGGTCATTTATAAAAGACGAAATTGCGGAGCATTTGGATAGCAGTAACAAGATTGTTCCGAGTCAGCATGGATTTACGAAGGGGAAATCATGCTTGGCTAATCTTCGGGAATTTTTTGAGGATGTAACTAGGAAAATTGACAGGGGAGAGCCGGTTGATGTGGTGTACCTCGACTTTCAGAAAGCCTTCGACAAGGTCCCACATAGGAGATTAGTGGGCAAAATTAGAGCACACGGTATTGGGGGTAGGGTACTGACATGGATAGAAAATTGGTTGACAGACAGAAAGCAAAGAGTGGGGATAAATGGGTCCCTTTCAGAATGGCAGGCAGTGACTAGTGGGGTACCGCAATGCTCGGTGCTGGGACTGCAGCTATTTACAATATACATAAATGACTTGGATGAAGGGATTAAAAGTACCATTAGCAAATTTGCAGATGATACAAAGCTGGGTGGTAGTGTGAGCTGTGAGGAAGATGCTATGAGGTTGCAGGGTGACTTGGACAGGTTGTGTGAGTGGGCAGATGCATGGCAGTTATCCACTTTGGTGGTAAGAATAAGAAGGCAGGTTATCATCTGAATGGTGTCAAGTTAGGAAAAGGGGATGTACAACGAGATCTGGGTGTCCTCGTGCATCAGTCACTGAAAGGAAGCATGCAGGTACAGCAGGCAGTGAAGAAAGCCAGTGGAATGTTGGCCTTCTTAACAAGAGGAGTTGAGTATAGGAGCAAAGAGGTCCTTCTGCAGTTGTATAGGGCCCTAGTGAGACCGCACCTGGAGTACTTTGTGCAGTTTTGGTCTCCAAATTTGATGAAGGATATTCTTGCTTTTGAGGTCGTGCAGCGTAGGTTTACTAGGTTAATTCCCGGAATGGCGGGACTGTCATATGTTGAAAGACTGGAGCGGCTAGGCTTGTATACACTTGAATTTAAAAGGATGAGAGGGGATCTTATCGAAACATATAAGATGATTAAGGGGTTGGACACGTTAGAGGCAGGAAACATATTCCCAATGTTGGGGGAATCCAGAACCAGGGGCCACAGTTTAAGAATGGTAGGACATTTAGAACAGAGATGAGGAAAAACGTTTTCAGTCAGAGAGTTGTAAATCTGTGGAATTCACTGCCTCAGAAGGCAGTGGAGACCAATTCTCTGAATGCATTCAAGAGAGAGCTAGCTAGTGCTCTTAAGGATAGCGGAGTCAGGGGGTATGGGGAGAATGACAGGAATGGGGTACTGATTGAGAATGATCAGCCATGATCACATTGAATGGTGGCGCTGGCTCGAGGGGCTGAATGGCCTACTCCTGCACCTATTGTCTATAATGGAGTTTATGCCACTTCAAAGCTACAAATTCAAATGTTTCTGATGGTATCACTTTGAATACATTTTAAATATGGCAAAGTAACAAGGAACAAAGCCTAAGTAAAGCCTTACCCTGTTTAAAACAGACCATCTCTTCAAAAGGCATCAGTATTTTGCTTGATAAAAGGAAAATTCCCAAATTAAAGATTTTCCTTTGGAAATTTTCCTCTGTAAGATCAAACTTATATTTTTTTGTTTGCAAAATTAATTGGAAGTTACATAATGCAGTTAGTGGTATGATAAAATACATGACCTGTTTATGTTTTTGGCTGCTACTCTAAAGTTTCTTGGAAGACCTTCATCACCCAGGACAGCACATTAAAAATGTTTTTGGAGGGGTGTTCAAAAGAAAGATTTAAGTGTGGCCTGACCCAACCAGCTTTCCATTTTGCCCGATATTCGGTTCTACTGACAAGTTAAACAATGTACTCTGGTACTCTGGTCTGAAGAAGGGTCTCGACCCGAAACGTCACCCATTCCTTCTCTCCCGAGATGCTGCCTGACCTGCTGAGTTACTCCAGCATTTTGTGAATAAATCGATTTGTACCAGCATCTGCAGTTATTTTCTTATACTATCTTAATGTACTCTGGTAACTGTGAATAAGAATTCTGGTTGTCCCACTCCTTGAGTATAGAATCACAAACTATTGTAAGAATTCCATGCTGCCATATGAACAAAAACAAGATTTATTAACAATACAGACGGTTTTGCGCTATAAAGAAAATTAACAACTCAACCAAAGGATCATACTTACAGTATTGAAGTTTGCGAAATTTGGGTTGTCTCCAATAACTTTACTTGGAGAAGTAGGAGCAAATGGATCTTGTTTCTCTTCATGGAATGAATCCCCTGAGTTAAATGGATGGAAAGGATCATTTAACTTGAAGGAGTCGTCCGATTCTGACTTAACAAGGGAAAGTCTTTTACCTACAATTAAAAACACAATATTAAACATAAACCTCTCAATATCTTATGTTGAAATGATTAAATTTCAACAAGTTAAAAACTGACAGAGGATAACATATGACAATATAAATGAAAGAAAGGAAATATTCCATAATGAACTTAGGAAGTTTGATTTACTTTATGTGAATAATTAAAGTAGTAAAATTAACTCTGGCAACAAAACCTTCCCAGTTTAAAAACCATCTTATTCACTTACTAGGTGGTGGAGGTGGGGGTCTTGTTGGAGTACCAATTTTTGGCGGTAATGCTGGAGGCAACTCTTCATTTTTTATGACATCATCAGTGAATATATTTTTCCCAAAGCCATCTTTGCCAGGTTCTGCTCCTGGAGCAGAACTGAAGGGATCTGCTTGGTTGGACTAAACGCATATATTAAAAGAGAAAACAAAAAGAAAAGTTATTAGTGATACAAAGCTTATGTCTGAACAAACTCTGCACATAGTTACTTGTAATGAATAATTAATTGTTCATTACAAGTAACTATGTGAACAAATGAACAAATAATTCTGTCATTACAACATATCTTCATAGCACAAAAATAGATGTTATGCTATTTCTGTGATTTAACTTATCTGCCATTAATTTATTAACTATTGACCTCGGATGTGTCACAACCATTTCTTTTCATTTGCTTTATCCTATTTAATTTATTCTCTGCTTGTATAATCTTCTGAGAAAGGATAATGCTTTTCATGGCTTTGCATTCTATGGAGAAGCTTTGAAGCTTAGTTACTGAGGCTAACATTTGGATTGTCTGTGTCATTTTCCTTCTCCTGACTAGTTAAAAAAAAAAAATCCCTGGTTATTGGCCTCATTGCCTATACCTAGTTCTTTCACTGTGACACTGTGTGTGGTGATGATACACCTACAATTCTATAAAGAAGTTGCACGCATTGATAACAGAACTGCTTCAGCATTTGATAAAGCATTGAGAAATCACAAGGTGAATGACCAGACATAGGATATCCAGAAACTGCCCAGGCTGGCGGCCATCGCATTAATGTGGCCATTTCATTAATCCCCACGATGTTGATGATTATCGTTTCACAGATATTAGCCTGTTTTGTCACTGGCTAGCATGTAGGTAGCAAAAAAAGACCTCGGAGTCTTTCAGTTGTCAGAATTTTTTCAATTTTTGAGGCTTTATTCTAAATATAAACTATTTCAATATTGAATAGTTCTTAAATTAGATATGCCACCTGTAGTATAATTTTTAATTGAAAAATAATTCAAATATGTTTCGAAAGGATTTTACTGTTCTCAGCAAAGGAACTTGTCCAACATTACATTTTCTTTTGAGATAAGTGTGGAAACAGGCCCTTCGACCCACCAAATCCAAACTGACCAGCAATCACCCGTACACTTGTTCTATCCTACACACTAGGGACAACTTACAGAAACCAATTAACCTACAAATCTGCACTTCTTTGGAATGTGGGAGAAAACCAGAGCACATGGAGAAAACCCGCAGGGAGAACGTACAAACTCCGTACAGAGAGTACCTGTGGTCAGGATTGAACCTGGGTCACCAGTGCTATAAGGCGGCAACTCTACTGCTGTGCTACTGTGCCATCTATCTCATTTTCTGAATCTTAAAACGAAGGATTAATAAGTACCAACGTGTTCCAATTCAACATACATGCATAATTACCTGCGATAATGTATTAAAATTTGCAAACCCACTTCCAAATGAATCATTTCCAAATGCTGAGACAAAGGGATCAGTAACTGAAACACAGAAACATAACAAAATTAGTGTTAAAAATATACATATTTCACATACAATTTTTTTCATGCCTGGTTCATTTATTTAATGTCAGTCATATCGGCTGCAGTGAACTGCATATGGTCTAGAACACATCTTCTACAAATGGTTTTTGACTGGAGATTCAGACATGGGGGGGGGGGGGAGGCGAAAGAAATAGGATTGGTGTTTTCTGACTGAAAAGATGAATGGCATTGAAGCAATGTTGTATTTAATTCTCAGGAAATCAGATGTTCTATAATTACATGAGCATACTTTATGGCACTATATTATACTTTTAAATGTGCATAAAATATACCCCCAAAATATATATTATGAGCCCATTGTATATTTAGGTGTACTATTTATACTCCAACCAAAAGAACAAAAACATCCTTTCATCATTGCTACGCATGAGACATTTTTGAGTGAAGGTTGACTGCTATGACTCCATCATTACAATAATGGTTATATGCAAAGAATTTAACTGATCACAAAATGTTTTCATGTGTTCAGTGGTTAAAAACGTGATGAAATTGCAATTTTCTATTAAAAAAAAATAATTCAGATATTATTAAATTATTTTGCACTTAATTTGACCTGAGAATTGAATGGGATGGGAAGAGAGAAGTCCTACTTGCCGGAAGCCACGTCAGTGGTTGGTGTTACAATGGGTAGGATTCTGCCTTGCTTCTTTCGTATGAGTCACTAACTCTATTTAATCACATCCTCTAACTTCATTGAGAGCAACGTATATGCAATGTAAATTAAAAAAAACTAATGATTATGTGCTTCATGCAAGATCTACTATTGTATTGTGAAGCTCTTCTTTCTTTTTAACCAAAGCCTGGAACATTGAGTGCCCTCCATAATGTTTGGGACAAAGACCCATCATTTATTGGTTTGCCTCTGTACTCCACAATTTGAGATTTGTAATAGAAAAAATCACACGTGGTTAAAATGCAGAGTCAGATTTTATTAAAGGGTATTTTTTATACATTTTGTTTTCACCATGTAGAAATTACAGCTGTCCCCCCATTTTCAGGGCACCATAATGTTTGAGACACATGGCTTCTCAGGTGTTTGTAATTGCTCAGGTGTGTTTAATTGCCTCCTTCATGCAGGTATAAGAGAGCTCTCAGCACCTCATCTTTCCTCCAGTCTTTCCATCACCTTTGGAAACTTTTATTGCTGTTAATCAACATGAGGACCAAAGTTGTGCGAATGAAAGTCAAAGAAGCCATTACGAGACTGAGAAACAAGAATAAAACTGTTCGAGACATCAGCCAAACCTTCGGCTTACCAAAATCAACTGTTTGAAACATCATTAAGACGAAAGAGAGCACTGGTGAGCTTACTAATCGCAAAGGGACTGGCAGGCCAAGGAAGACCTCCACAGCTAATGACAGAACAATTCTCTCTATAATAAAGAAAAATCCCCAAACACCTGTCCGACAGATCAGAAACACTATTCGGGAGTCAGGTATGGATTTGTCAATGACCACAGTCCGCAGAAGACTTCATGAACAGGAATACAGAGGCTACACTGCAAGATGCAAATCATTGGTTAGCCGCAAAAATAGGATGGCCAGGTTACGGTTTGCCAAGAAGTACTTAAAAGTGCAACCAAAGTTCTGGAAACAGGTCTTGTGGACAGATGAGACGAAGATTGCCATATCAGAATGATGGCACGAGCAAAGTATGGAGGAGAGAAGGAACTGCCCAAGATCCAAAGTATACCACCTCATCTGTGAAACACGGTGATGGGGGTGTTATGGCCTGGGCATGTGTGGCTGCTGAAGGTACTGAAAATTGTTCATTGATCATGCAACTGCTGATGGTAGTAGCATAATGAATTCTGAAGTATAGAGACATATCCTATCTGCTCAAGTTCAAACAAATGCCTCAAAACTCATTGGCCGGCAGTTCATTCTACAGCAAGACAATGATCCCAAACATACTGCTAAAGCAACAAAGGTTTTTCAAAGCTAAAAAATGGTCAATTCTTGAGTGGCCAAGTCAATCACCTGATCTGAACTCAATTGAGCATGCCTTTTATATGTTGAAGGGAAACCTGAAGGGGACTAGCCCCCAAAACAAGCAAAAGCTAAAGATGGCTGCAATACAGGCAGTAACATCACCAGAGAAGACACCCAGCAACTGGTGATGTTCATGAATTGCAGACTTCAAGCAGTCATTGCATGCAAAGGATATGCAACAAAATACTAAACATGACTACTTTCGTTGACATGACATTGCTGTGTCCCAAACATTATGGTGCCCTGAAATGGGGAGACGATGTATAAACACTGCTGTAATTTCTACATGGTGAAGCCAAAATGTATAAAAATGGCCTTTATTAAAATCTGACAATGTGCACTTTAACCACATGTGATTTTTTTCTACTACAAATCACAAATTGTGGAGTACAGAGGCAAATAAATAAATGATGGGTCTTTCTCCCAAACATTATGGAGGGCACTGTACAAGAAAGACAGAGAAGGAAAAATTCATTGGTCCATTGATGACATGCAAACAGGCATTCCTCATCCTGCTGAGACGAAGAAAATGAAAACTAGGTACAGAAGATAAAAAGCAGAAAATTAATCGCCAATCCCATCATTTGATCAGGAATAGTTCAAGAGATTTCAACGTGCCTGATTTACAAGATAAGACATCCACCACATGCATAAAGAAACTTCTTCTAGCAGCCCAGTCTCAAGCCCAGCCCTCAGTTGAATTCTGGCCTCACACTGCGCCGGTCAAACTTTTACTGTGCAGTGCAGAGACTCAAAGTTTGGAACCCCTCTCTAAACTTCTCACTCCTCAACCTCTTTCAATTCAAAGCCTTTGTCCAATCTTTTGATCATCTCCCTATCGCAGGAACCCCACAACTTATATTAAAGTCCACTATCTTCTGTGAACACAATTTAGCTCTGCTCTTGTGTAAACTTGAGGTATGTCTCCAGTCCACCCTAACCCATCCAGTTAAGATAATTGTTCCACATTTTCAGAAACTAGTGTTTTCCTTACTTTATAAAATTCAAACAATTTGCTGAGTGCTTGCTTTCTCAAAGCATAGGCTCACAGAAATCCCCATCCATGGGAGTTTTAATTTGACAAATAAGTGCGCATTATTCTATTTGCACTTTCCAAAATCTCAACATGGAAAGATCACAGTTTTCTAACTTGGACCTAGCCAACACCTGATATGAGGACGAAATAAAATACTTTATTTTATTGTGGACTGTTTCTTTGAACAAAACCCAGAACTTTGCTACAATAACAACATTTAAAAGACATTTGGACACCTACACAAATAGGAGATGTTCAAAGGGAGAAAGGTCAAATGGGACTAACTGAGATGGGGGATCTTGGTTGCAAGGATGAGTTGGCCTGAAGGATCTGTTTCTGTGCTGTATGACTCCATAATAACAATCACATGGCATTGGGCATGTTGGAGCCAAATGTTATGGTCATTTTCTTGTGCTAGAATGAAGGTTGAAGGGTCAAGCTGATCACCATAAAGTCTTCCCCCATCAGTAGATCTTGGAATTAACCATGTTTTATTTCATTATTCGTTCTGTTGTGTTCATACTGCTCAATTCCAGCCTTTGTCCCTCACATCACGTGCTGTTACAGCACATGACATCAGCAGTACTCGAGTGATTAATGAACAAATAATACATACAGCAATTAAAAAGCAATTTCATACGTTGCTTTTTGTATATTTCATTAACAAATGTACAACGGTTACAGTACACAAACATTCATCATGTGCATACGATTGTTCAGCCTGTGTGTCAAATATATATTCTAATTAAAATTTCTTATCAAAGAAGCAATTCACATCTGGATTATTAATTAGTTACATGTGGCTAATAGTAAATATAATATTCAAGAAAACACTCATGGCTATGTGATGAACATAGTACATCGACCAGTCTAGGGCTATGGCGTCTGGTGTATGACGTATCCACCCAGGGAATATGGTTCTGACTGTATACTCTATCGACTCTCATAATTGTACAACCCTTTATTAGGCCTTCCCTCACCCTTTGACACTCCAGAGAAAACAATTGAATTTGTTCAACCTTTCCTTACAGCCAATGCCTTCTCATCCAACATTCCGAGATCTCTTCTGTATTTTCTCCAAAGCCTCTATATAGTCCCCATAATAGGGCAAACAAAACTGTACAAAATAATGCAAATGCAGTCCAACCAAAGTTTTATACAGCTGCAACATGACTCCGATTCCTTTAATCAATGCCCTGATCGATGAAGGCAAGAATACGTCTTGACCACTCTATCTACTTGTGTTGATATTTTCAGAGAGCTATGGACAGACCCCAAGATCCCTCTGTACATCAATGTTGCTGAAGGGTCTTGCTAATAACTGTATACTTTCCCCTTACATTTGACCTCCCAAGCTGCAACATCTTACACTGGCCCAGATTAAACTCCATCTGCCATTTCTCTGCTCAGATCTGCAACTGATGACGATGACATGAACGTCAAATTAGACAAGTTCCCATAAACAATGGGACACTGATCTAACAGTGCCTACAAATACATGAATATTTATGTGTATTCACAACTGTTAAACTATGCTATAGAGATAAATTTCTCACCTGCATCAGCAGCGGAGGAAACTGTACCACCACCTGGAGCAAATGGATCATTGCCATTTAGTGCTTCTGTCTAAAATCACATGTATACAAATGTAATATTACATTTTGTTTCATACACACACTACAAATTCAGAAAACATACCAACTGAAAAACAAAATGATATCTTATATAAATGTGCATTTTACCAAATGAAATCAATTATCATTTAGCTGCGGCACAGTGAATAAGGACATTAGAATTTGATTCACAAAAATAGTTTGTGGTCAGGCCTAACTTTTCAGGTGAATCAGAAAATTATGCATCAAAACATATATGTGTCCCAACATATATGTGTGCAAATGTGTGCAAATTTCCTGGGAATTCTTAGTATCCTTTAAAGCATCTGATGGAGAATTTCTTTAAATATTAGGAAACTCACAAAAATTGAGACATTTCAAAGACAAGTTGAGGTTCTCCTTGGGATCTTGGAGATAATTTATACTGATAATTTATACCTAATAAATTTGTATACTGAACACGGAAGACAAAAGTTTCAAAGAAAACAGACAGCACCATTATCAATCTTGCCATGCACAAGCAGGCATCCAAAAGGTTTCAATAGTCCTTTACTTTAGGTTCATATCACAAGTTCAAAGTTCATACAAAAAAAGTTACAAAGTGCTGGAGTAACTTTGCGGGTCAGGCAGCATCTCTGAAGGATGTGAATAGGCGTTGTTTTGGCTTGGGACCCATCTTCAGACGGTTAATACAAGTAGCACAAATTTCAATTTTCTTACAGATCTGCATGGAATGACAATCCCCAAGTAACATTTCCACCGAGTATTTCCCAATAAATTATGCCACGTTATTCTGAGATGTGGCATTCTATGGGTATTTTCAGAACGACTATTTTTAGCTTGCTTTCTTTGTATTTTGATAAGCAATAAGGACTAGTGAATATATAATTTTATCCCATACTCACAGATTCCACATTAGTGTTGGTTGACGTAGCATTGAAAGGATCAGCTTCTGTGGCTGTAAATGGGTCACTTGCAGACTGTTGAAAGAAGTTATCCGAGGCATCTGCAAAAGGATCTGTGCCTTTAAAAGGATCGCCTCCAAAAGGATCTGCAACATAACAAAAATACTTAACAATGATTATAGGATAAAAAAAGTTACTGTAGAGTCGATGCCTTCAGTAAATATCAGTTGTCTTTGTTAACTAGAAATACTTGCTAGGCCCAGATTTGTAGGGCACAATTCCTGCAAATATATAGACTGTACATAATTAAAACAAACTGCTTCATGACATTTTGGCAAAGGATGTACAAACGGAAACATTTTCTGCTTTTCCTGTGCTACCTGACCCACCGAGTGTTTCCAACAGTTTCTGCTGATAATTTCACATTTCAACCATTTTTACACAAAATATGATGATCACTTTAATATTTCAAGGTATTTTCACTCTGGAATTAGATTCCAATGTAAACCAGCATCTAAAAAAAAATATCACTTTTACACAGTGAATGGTAGGGCTCTGGGGAGTGTCGAAGAGTGGAGGGATCCTGGAGGGCAGGTATGGGCTAAGCACAGGGAGGTGGAACTAGTGTACATGGTGCATGTTGGTTTTTACACAAAGGGTGGTGGGTATATAGAACGAGCTGCCAGAGGAGGTAGTTGAGGCAGGTACTATCATAACATTTAAGAGACATGGATAAGATAGGTTTAGAGGGCTATGGGCCAAGCACAGGGAGGTGGAACTAGTGTACATGGTGCATGTTGGTCAGCATGGGGAAAATGGGCCAAATGGCCTGTTTACACATGGTATGACTCTATGAAATGAAATTGGTTATCATCTCCCAAGATTCTGCAGATTCTGAAAAGGAAAAGCAGTTACTACAGAAGCAAATGGAACCCTACTAATATAAAAAGGGAGACAGAAAAAAAAGAGAATTGCAGCCCAGTGATTCTAATATCAATACTGCGGAAAATGCTGGAATTTACGATGAAAATTATACATTTGAAAACTTTTAACAAATTTGCACAAAGACAGCATGGATTTATGAAAGGAAATCATATTTAACAAATCTACTGGAGTCTTTTTTGAAGAAGTAAACAGCAGAATAAATGAGTATCCAGTGTGCATGGTGCATTTGGACTTTCAGAAAGTTTTTGATAAGGTCCTACATAAGAGGTTAGAGTTCAAATTTAAAGCATATGGGATTGGGGGCAGTATAATGGCATGGGTTGGAGAACTAGTTCACAGACAGGAAACAGAAAATAGAAAAGAAGTCACCAATTATCTTTTTCTACATTTAGTTTAGTTTAGAGATGCAGCGCAGAAACAGGCCCTTCAGCCCACCGAGTCCGCACCGGCCAGCGATCCCCGCACATTAACACTACCCTACACACACTAGGGACAATTTTTACCAAGCCAATTAACCTACAAACCTGTACGTCTTTGGAATGTGGGAGGAAACCAAAGATCGTGGAGAAAACCCACGCAGGTCAGGGGAGAACGTACAAACTCGGTACAGACAGCACCTGTAGTCGGGATCGAACCTGGGTCTCTGGGGCTACAAGCAGTGGAAAGCAGCAACTGGACCGCTGCGCCACCGTGCTGTAGCTTTAGGACATAGCCCCAGCTATTCATAATATTGATTGACAATGTGGCTGAGGGAATTAAATGCATCATTGTGTACAGTTTTGGACTCCTAATTTGAGGAAGGACGTTCTTGCTATTGAGAGAGTGCAGTGTAGGTTCACCAGGTTAATTCCTGGGATGGCTTTTCACTTAGTATAGCTGTATGGTAACTCGAATTTCACTGTACCTTAATTGGTACATGTGACAATAAACTGACTTTGAAAACTTGAAACCTTGAACTAGTTTGAACGTGCGATCGATGGTCGGTATGGACGGTGGGCTGAAGGTTTTGTTTCCATGCATTATCTCTAAACAAAACTGAGAGCGAATGTGCGGAAAGAGATACCAAAGTGATTTTGAAAGGATTAGCGAGTGGGCAAATTTATGCCAGATGCACTACAATGTGGATAAATGTGAGGTTACCTACTTTGGATCAAAATTTAAAAAAGAAAGGGATTATTTGAATGATGGTATTTTGGGAAAGGGGAAAGTGCAGAAAGACTTGAATCTTTGTATGCTAATTGCCGCTAGCAAGCTTTGCAGCAGCAAGCAGTAAAAAAGTTAAACCAGATAAAATGTTTGCCACTTATAATGGTACCATACAAATTTCTATTGGGCCATGATATGTAAAATGAAGTTTGACATACAGTAATGTTTCTGTATGCAGCTAGTGCCCAAGCCATTCAATCGAGGTGCTGAGCAACTACCAGGTCCTTCCTGATGAGTAATACATATGACACATATTTAACCTGCATCTTCCATGATTGGAGAATCGTCTCTGATACTGGACAGCATTTGCATCATTTCGATACATTGCTCTCCTGGCTGGCCTTTGCAGACCCATGTTCATCCTGTTTACCCATCACTGAGCACCTGATGATCTACAAACGTTCCTCAGTAGGAACTTTTAAAATTGTCACTTTCCCCCCCAATTTCACCATGGTCTCGCCTCTCCCAATCTCTAACATCCTCCAATCTTACAAGCTTTGTTGCATCTGTACAGCATAAATTCTGACATCATTTGCATCTCTAACTTTAATTGTTCCATCTCTTGTTCTGGTGCCTTGAGTTGCCAGGGCCCCAAGATCTATGAAATCCATTTTATGTTAAAGGTGCTCCTTAAAACCTATCCTTTGACTAGGTTTTTGGTTCATATATCCTGGAATCTTGTTGTGGTTTGGAGTCAGAATTCTCCTGTAAACTGCCTCAGGAACATTTACTCCTTTAAAAATATTTGTTGGGCTGGGGTTGTAGAAACATAAAACATACATTTTCACTACTGGTATTTCAAACTTGTTTGTAAGCAAAGAAAATTCAAATGTTACATGCATGAACTGAAAATGTAAGAATATATGTAAAAAAATAACTGCAGATGCTGGTTCAAAGAGAAGGTAGACACAAAATGCTGGAGTAACTCAGCGGGACAGACAGCATCTCAGGAGAGAAGGAATGGGTGACGTCTCGGGTTGAGACCCTTCTTCAGACTGATGTCAGGGGAGGGGGCGGGACAAAGATAGGATGTAGTTGGAGACAGGAAGACAGTAGGAGAACTGGGAAGGGGGAGCGGAAAGAGAGGGACAGAGGAACTATCTGAAGTTAGAGAAGTCAATGTTCATACCGCTGGGGTGTAAACTGCCCAAGCGAAATATGAGATGCTGTTCCTCCAATTTGCGCTGGGCCTCACTATGACAATGGAGGAGGCCCATGACAGAAAGGTCAGACTGGGAGTGGGAGGAGGAGTTGAAGTGCTGAGCCACTGGGAGATCAGGTTGGTTAAGGCAGACTGAGTGAAGGTGTGGAGTGAAATGATCGCCGAGCCTGCGTTTGGTCTCGCCGATGTAGAGAAGTTGACATCTGGAACAGCGGATACAATAGATGAGATTGGAGGAGGTGTAGGTGAACCTCTGCCTCACCTGGAAAGACTGTTTGGGTCCTTGGATGGAGTCGAGGGGGGAGATAAAGAGACAGGTGTTGCATCTCCTGCGGTTGCAGGGGAAAGTACCTGGGGAGGGGGTAGTTTGGGTGGGAAGGGATGAGTGGACCAGGGAGTTACGGAGGAAACGGTCTCTGCAGAAAGCAGAAAGGGGTGGAGATGGGAAGATGTGGCCAATAGTGGGATCCCATTGGAGGTGACGGAAATATTGGGAGGATAATTTGTTGTATACGACGGCGGGTGGGGTGGAAGGTGAGGACAAGGGGGACTCTATCCTTGTTACGAATGGGGAGAGGGGGAGCAAGAGCGGAGCGGCGGGATATAGAGGAGACCCTAGTGAGAGCCTCATCTATAACGGAAGAGGGGAACCACCGTTTCCTAAAGAATGAGGACATCTCTGATGCCCTAGTATGAAATACCTCATCCTGGGCGTAGATGCGGCATAGATGGAGGAATTGGGAGTAGGGGATAGTTTTTACAGGAAACAGGGTGGGAAGAAGTGTAGTCAAGATAGCTATGGGAGTCAATAGGTTTGTAGTAGGTCACTAGTCTGTCTCCTGTGATGGAGATGGAGATGGTGAGATCCAGAAATGGTAGGGAGATGTCAGAGATGATCCGTATATTTAAGAGCAGGATGGAAATTAGTGGTGAAATTTAAGAAGTCAGTGAGTTCTGCATGGGTACAAGAGGTAGCACCAATGCAGTCATCAGTGTAGTGGAGGTAGAGTTCGGGAATGAGTCCAGTGTACGTCTGGAACAGGGATTGTTCGACGTACCCTACAAAGAGGCAGGCATAGTTAGGGCCCATGCGAGTGCCCAAAGCTACACCTCGGATTTGGAGGAAGTGGGAAGAGTCAAAGGATAAGTTTTTGAGGGTAAGAACCAGCTCTGCTAGGTGGAGGAGAGTATTGGTAGATGGAGATTGACTGGTTCTGCGGTCGAGGAGGAAACGGAGGGCTTCAAGACCATCCTTGTGGGGGATGGGGGTGTAGAGGGACTGGACATCCATGGTAAAGATGAGGGAGTGGGGGCCTGGAAACCGGAAGTTATTGAGGAGACAGAGAGCATGTGAGGTGTCTTGGACATAGGTATAAGAATAGATAAACAGTTCAATGTGATAGTTACGCAAAATATTAGCATCAGCGAACACCACCTTTCACCAAAATGACTGTTGCATCATGCATGACACAATAGCTCAGCTCCCTTTTGAAAAGTGTTCCTATATTTAAAGTTGAGAGCAAGAATCATTTTTGAATCATCCTATTTTATGACACTGCAGATCATACGTTCCACATCTCTTATTTTTCTGCAGCCTTCACCCTGACTATCTCTGACATGGCCATCAACCCCCGTTTCCTATACTGTATGAAGGGGTTACTTATAACTGTCTACCGGCACACCTTTGGCATGTGGGAGGAATCCAGAGCAACCAATGGAAATCCTTGCAGTCACAAGAAGAAAGTGCAAACGACACACAAAAAGCACCTGAGATCATGATCAAACTTGGAAGCTGTAAATTCGCATTGCTAATTGTTATGCCTCCTTTTCTGTCCGAACGCTCACCAATCTCTGTGTGAAAACATTGACCTGCACACCTCCCGATGGGCCACACGGCCAGAAGGCTTCCCTACGGGTCCCGTGGCTGTGGACTGGGAAGGCGGCTGAAGGCCTTTATCGAGGCACCGTGGTCTCGATGCCTCCCAGATCGCCGCGTAGAAGACAGAGGAGCCGGACCTCGCAGGTCGGATGGAGGAGCCTTGCCATGGGGGTCGGAGCCCTGGTCGGCAGTGCGGCCGACGGAGCCCGCGGCTGGAGCCCGGGTCGGCACTACAGACGCCTCAGGAGAGGACTCAGCAGCGTTGTGGAGAGGTCGGTGCGGTGGCCGATGACGGCACCAACAGACGGAAGAGACGGACACGTGAAGTGGGGCGTCGGCAATGGTGAGACCTCGGCGGTGGTGAAGCCTCACGACGATGGTGCCTCGGTGGTGGTGATGCCTCACGGGTCAACCCACGATCGACGAGAGCGTGGGGAGACTGCCGTGATGATGGGGGGGGGAAGAAAGAACAATGGAGGATCCGGCATGGGGTGACCTCTGCGAGGGAGGTGGGGGGGGGGGAGGAACAAAGGACAATGGGGACCCAGCATGGGGGAATTGATGTAAGGGGGGGGGGGAAAGAGAACAAAAGGAAGAGCTGGCGTGCTTTGTGACTTTGTCAACGGCGTAGGTGTCCGCTATTTGTTTCCACTGGATATGCAAGCAAAGAATTTCACTGTGCCTAGTCACATGTGACAACAAAGTATTCCATTCCAAATTTGACAAAATAGTTTCCGATTGTAGTGCTGCTCACAAGTTCCTTTCTTACCTGCAATGTCAACCTTTCCAAATGGATCATCCTTAAAGGGATCACCTTGAAATATAATTGAATAACATTTTTAATAATCACTTCTTCAATAAGAGGTTATCAGCAATTTTGGAGGCAAATATGTATTTGGTTGAGTGATCCTTAACTTTCTCTTTATTTTAACAGAGAAAGAGAAATAAGCCTTACTTTGTTTGAAGTGAGAAGAAAGAGGGAAGGTACAAAAAGGAGAAAGCAAAGTACTGCAGAAGAATATAGCCATTGGGGGAGGCTGGAGTGGGTGCAGAAGTTTGAAAGGAGTGAATGGCAAACAGAGGAGAGGGGAAGAGAGACAAATGTTGTGAGGAGAGAGAGACAGAGAGAGAAATGGAGGGAGGGGATGCAAGATACGGTAATTTAGCAGAAACGTTATAATGAGGTCACAATCTGAACAGTTTTTGGGAGACTGAACAGTTGTGCGCTCAATGTTATGTAATCTTATTAGGACCAAGTTTTTTTTAATTGCTTTTGACACATACAATCAGCTTCAGCTCCAAAAAGTTGCTCATCCCTGTAAATGTTATCTTTGGGAAGGAGCAAGGCTATAGCCGTGTTGCCATAGATGCTAATTGAAGTATACACTGTGAAAGCATTAGCAGTACTTGGAAGCCTGGTTGATTGCTCAGCAACGTAACAACATGACATTTTAAGTTTCCTCATCACATGTAATTAATTGGGTTGATTAGCAAATAAAATACTTTATATCTTGACAACAGACTCAGATTTTATTTCAGATTGGGGATCTGAATGGGCTGTATTGCATTTCTGTATTATCTATATACAATAATGCACATGAATATCCACAAAAAGTAGTTTCATTCAAAGCAATAGTCAATCTGTAGAAGATTTACATATTCAAAAGGAAATTAAAAATTGAACTTACTGTCAGTGAAAGGATCTGTTTGAAAGAAGTCTAGGTTTGGGTCTGAAATACTGTTGGAGTATTCACTAGCTTTCATATCAAAAGGATCTTCCTGCAAGAATTGAAAATATGGATTCATATTTCAATAAACATCTATATACTAAAACTCTGGTTTGTTTGTTTGTTTGTTCCTGGACTACAGCCAAAACGGTACAAGATAACGCAACAATTTTAGGCCTACCTAACTTACTGTCATCCCTTTGGGGCTAATGGAAGAAGTTTCATTGAAATCGGTGTTATATTTTTAATGTTATTCACATTTTAAAGTTTAAATCTATCTCCTAGGGAGGGACGGGGAGGGGAGGAGGAAGGGAGGAGGGAGGCTAAGGGGGGTTGAGGGGGGTGGAGTGGGGGGGAGGGGAAGGGGGAGGTGGATGGAGGGAGGGGGGGAAAAGGAGGGGGGGATGGGGAGGGAGGGGGAGGATAAGGGGGGTTGAGGGGGATGGAGTGGGGGGGAGGGGGAGGGGAGAGGGTGCTGCACCAATGCAGGAGAGGGTTGAGCCCAACGGGTCCACTTGGTCTAGTACTCGTTAAAATTAAAACATATTCTTCACTATGTATGCTTTTGATACAATGGTATCTATTTCCAATAGGTTTTAACAAAATTTCAGGCTAGATACTCTCCCCAAGAAAATGGTGCCATTCAAACTATTTTAAAAAGGTATTATTGATTAACAAAAATTCTTCAATATTATTTCGGAACTAAAATACGTCATATATATTGAAGCGAAGAAAATGTAAATTTTATTGAATAGCCACATCCCTTACACAACTTCAGCTAAATAACATCAACATGACATTTCATGACATTGTTATTTTTCAACTAAACAATCAGTGCAAGGCATCTATATACTAAAACTCTAATTTGTTTGTTTGTTCCTGAACTACAGCCAAAACCTTATACGATAGCGGGACAATTTTAGGCCCATCTTACTCACCGTCGTTCCTTTGGTGCTAATGGAAGAAGTTTCATTGAAATCGGTGTTACATTTTAAAAGTTATTCACATTTTAAAGTTTAAATCTATCTCCCAGGGAGGGAGGGGGGGAGGGGGTCGAGGGGGAGGAGGGAGGATAAGGAGAGTTGAGGGGGGTGGAGTGGGGGGGAGGGGACACGGGGAGAGGAAGGGAGGGAGGGAAGGGAAGGGGGGTGGAGGAAGGGGGGAGGGGGAGGAGGGGAGGGAGGGGGAGGAGGGGAGGGAGGGGGAGGAGGGGAGGGAGTGGAGGGAGGGGGGAAAGGGAGGGGGAGGAGGGGAGGAGAGAGGGGGGAGGGAGTGGAGGGGGGAGGGGGAGGGGGGAGGTGGGAGAGGGGAGTGGGGGAGGAGAGGGTGTTGCACCAATGCAGGAGAGGTTTGGGCCTAATGGGTCCACTTGGTCTAGTTGATAATAAAATCCTGGCTTGAATTTGAATGCAAAATCCTTATCAAATTCAACCACTAACATTCAACAAGCTGTATTAAGTTTAGCAAAGCTGCTTCTGAGAGCACTAAGCTGCATCAAATATATTTTAAATAGATGTGTGGGAAAAAGGGCAAGGGGTAAATTAAGAACTGAACTGATACTGCTGACCAAAAACACAACTTCCTTTTAACGGCTGAATTAAGCCTGGAGAGAGTGAGATAAAATTCCACCAGAGATATCACAACCCCAAAAGGCTAACAAACAATTTTAAACAGTACTACGTCTCCATACAAGAAAATGTGCGTAACTAAACTCACCTTTTCTGTAAGACTGGGTTGTTGAATTTCAATCTGTTCTGTTTTTGTAATAAGCGCTCTATTGAGGGTGTCTTCAATAATGCTATTGTTGGCCTGGAAATAATATTTGCACAAATGCATTCTTAAAAACTGAAATAACTCATCAATTAAAATCATTGGGTATGATATCTGTTATGATTGAGAATGTTAAGTGCTTTCTGACTATTATCACTGACAAATACTTTATTGTCCTGAAGAAGAAATTTTAACTAGGCATGAAAAAAACAGAAAATACACAAATCGCTAAAACTGAAATGCCTTACTGCTCCAAGTTCCTGAATTATAAAATTATCACCAAGGAAGAAGCAACAAATTGATTAGTACAGGTATCAGAGGTTATGTGGAGAAGGCAGGAGGATGGGGTGAAGAGGGAGAGATAGATCAACCATGATTGAAGGGCAGTAGTTAATGGGCCGAATGGCCTAATTCTGCTCCTATCACTTATGACCTAATGACCTAAATTCAGCCACAAATTTCAAGTGATATGATTTTAATTATTTAATATTCAATTATTGTTCAATTCACTGTCACTTATTTTCCTGAACTTCCGCCCCACACTCCATTTCCATCAGCCTCAATGGTTTCTAGTTCCTTTCTTGTTTTTGTTGGTTTCTTGGGGTTGACTGAAACATGCTTCCATTGCCATGTCTCCTTCTTAGCAGAAGTTTCAACTATTAATTAGATGCCTCCAAAACATTTGTCACCTGGACTGCCTTTGGTCTTCACTCAAACATAGATATTTAATTTGATTGCTGCACTCCCCCCCCCCCCCCTTTATCATTCTTGAGCCATTTTACAGTGTTAATGTTAATTGTTTCTCACTCCACAAAATGTTGCCGGATTTACTGAGTATTTCTAGCACTCCTTAACTCCCAGCAACTGCACGTGTAAATTTACTGTTCGACGTTGAGGCCACGGGGCAGCTTTGACGCTGAGATCACATGGTGTCAGACGACTTAAAGAATTGTTTACCTCAGTGTGAGTTTAGGTAAGTGGTGGCCTATTACGGTATGTAGGTTAATTGGCGGGTAAATGTAAAAATTGTCTCTAGTGGGTGTAGGATAGTGTTAATGTACGGGGATCGCTGGGCGGCACGGACTTGGAGGGCCGAAAAAAGGCCTGTTTCCGGCTGTATGTATATGATATGATATGATAAGTCGGGGCATGCCTGTATGTTGCTTAGCTCCTCGCAGCCTCGGTACATAGGTGATCAAGCTAGATTAATCAAATTGACCAGCTTATCAGCATTATTTTGCATAACATGTGCACATTACATAGGGCAACCATTAACATCCTCATGAGCTGTTTCAAAGTCAAATTTTCCAATCCAATGTTTGCTTTCAATTTAAAGTTCTCTGATCTAGAGAGCAAAATAATGAATTTGACCTACCTCTCAAATGTCATTTATTGGTCTCATTGTTTGTAACTGTAGCTAGGGAATTCATGAAACAGTGCAAAGTTTATATTTATGATAACAATTTATTTCAAATACTACTGATTTGATTGTTTGAAATGTCTTACCACAGGCTCATTAATGATCTCGTCTTTTTCCACTGGGCTTTGCCTCTCTGTATTTTCCTTCTGGTCAGCAGTCTCACTAACACTGTTGTTGAGATCACAGTGCTCAACGTTACCATTGACAAGAGGTTGCAGATTACTCTGCCACCTGAGTTGATCGTTGAAGCTTTCCTCATTATCATGCAGCTCAGACAATTTGGATTTCACCTTTGAATACAAAATTCAAAAAATTACTTAACATGTTTTAGATACCTAGATCGTAGGTGAATAATCTGACTCACATAAACAATTAAACTGTGTTTATGACAACCAATTTTAATTACCTTAATGAAGCATGACCTTATTTTTATAATGCTTAAATTAAATATATTTTATGTGCTCAAAATAGAGAAGCATGGAATTGCCAGTATTTTGCCAAATCTTTGCATGTTACGGAAAGCATGAATACTCACAGGCACTTGCACACAATACTCTTAACCATCTAGAAGCTAGAAGTTAACCTGATTTCAACCCTAAACATACTGAGCAAGAAAACAAAAGATGTGTTGGACACAAGAACATAAGAGCAGGAGACGACTTTTCCATCCTTTCCCAAAGTGCTCATTACTCAGACTTATCATCATTTGCCACTTTCTACCCTTCCCCTCCTCACCCCAACCTAACTCCATCTGCCTAATTTAATTTCTTCTCTGATGTTTCCTCCTATCACCTACAGTACAGCCTCTGTCTGAAAACTTCCCCCTTCAACCACCTGGTTCAATCTGTCCACGATCCTTTGTCCTGTCCCCTCTCTCCCACTTCTATATATCTTCATATATCTTCATCTTCCCTCGACACTCTCAATCCTGATGGAGGGTCTCGACTGAAAACACTGACCATACCTTTGCCTCCACAGATGCTAAGTTCTTCCAGCAGTTTATCTTTTGTCCCCAGATTTCAGCATCTGCAGTCCCTTATATCTCCCAATGATCATGGGAGATATGTATGCAAGCAATTCTTTAATATTTAAATTTCTTAAAAATCTAAAACAAGCATAGAAAGACATACTATTCATGATCAGCTTTCATGACATATTTCAGAAAGACATACTATTCAAGATCAGCTTTCGGTGCCATTTTCTTTCATTTGACTAGGGTTTAATTGAAGCCAATTAAGCCAAATCATTTCTACCATCCAATGTCATTCAAAACTCTGTTGCCTGTGGCTATTTTCACCAAGTCTCATTGACCTATGTGTGCACTGCCATGCGTTTCCTGGCATGCATGCGGTCATTGGCTAACAGTGATCTTGGTTAAACAACATGTGATCTCAGTTAAACAACCTTCCTGACTATTCACAATACTACCAACTTTCATGTCATCTGCAGACTTACTAATCATACCTCCTACACTCCCTTCTGACTCTCCAGGGCCCAGGGTCCCATGCTCTCTTCTAAGCCACCAAAGACACAGGTAACTCACCAGGGCCCTGTTCCTCACACTCTCTTTAAACTTACTGCATCCATGGGAAATTTATTAGTCCATGTTACTACTATAAAATATGAATAAAAAAGTATTGACTATCAGAAAGAATATATCCAACAGCCTGGAAAAATCTGTTAGTACAGCAGGTCACTAGCATGCCCGATTATTGGAGTTTTACGCTATTGAAAAATCTCCTACCTTACTCATGTAATCATTTATTGTAAAAATAATACTTTGCTAATGCAGAAAATATTAATAATCTGATGTGTGCGTAATGGCCAATTTACCTGATTGATTTCCTGATGGGATGCCCAAAGAGATTGCTGCATAGGTTCCAAATGGGCTTGACCTGCCTCCATTTGCTCTTCCAGCTCTGCTGTCTCCTGGTGCAGTAGTTTTAGTTCTTCCTGTGCTTTCATCAGCTCTTCCTCACAAGATGATATCTGGGATTCTTGATTTGATATCTCAGTCTTTAGTGATGCAATCTAGAACCAAAGTGAATAATAAGTAATATATAGTCAGACATTCCAAAGAATAAATGTGATGGAATGCTCATGAAATCTACTTTCCCATGGGTTACATGATGGTATGTAATGTAATCCATAAGTTGAAGTATATTGTAACAGTTATGGCTGCATAGCTGTTAGGTTACTAATCTAAAAAACTGGAATAATGATGGAACGTTATGAATTCATTTTCTATTATATAGGAAAATTAAATTCAGATAATTGAATTGCAATTTAAAAAATAAATTGTTCACAGTAAATGGACATCACTGGCAATGCCATAATTGATTATCCATTCTTGAACTGAGGAGGCAGTTAAGAATCAACTACTTGGATGCATTTAGAATTACATACAAGCAATAACGGAAAAGAATGACAGATTTTCTTCCCAGAGGAAAATTTGTCATCTTTGTCTAGTCAAGCATATGCATGACTTGGGAGTTGGGGAAAGTGCCTCTAAATCCTTAACATGACATCTGACCCCATAAATCCTCAGGTATTAGGTCAAATACGAGTAGCAAAATCTATTCAGATTAATACTTAATACCTCCACCCCCACTACCTGAGGTGAAGAATCTGGAATGAGGCAGATCTTCCCGAGTACCAGCACCTTTATCATTCTTGAGCCATTTTACAGTGTTAGCTTTTTTAAGTCCCTTTCCCAGTTTTGGCACTGGACTAGGATTGCTGTAGCATATTGCATTATACCACTTAGCTACTGGCTGCCTCTGCACTACAATGGAATATTCACGTGGGACATCATATCACTGTCACTGTTACTTGATACTCATTTTTTTTCCATTGTCAGATTTAGGGAGCAGCCTGTCGAGGCTAATCCAGGGCTAAAATTGCAGAAACATGGGAGCCCTATTGCAAAAAGTAGACCCAAATAATGCCATGAGAAAACATTTTAATTAATTTCATTTAATCTGTTTTAGTGTATTTAATTATTCTTAAGAAAGTGTGCCTTGTTTTTTTTTAGAATTTAAAGAAATACTACTTTTATTTTTGAGTACACGGTGTCTCTGAATTTTTGTAAAAGGCACCTAAGTTTTAAATCAATCTGAGGCCAAAGGGAATAAAACTGGTTGTGTATTTACATCTAATTACATTATGATCAACACTTTTGTGGGGGAAAAAAGGTAGTTTTGCCAGACCATTTCCAAAAATGCTTTTCCCTTTTGTTTTTAGGTTTTCCTGAGAGGTAAACAGCCAATCTAAATGATACTGGTGTATTCCTGATTTTGTGTTTTAATGCAGTCCTAGGCTTCATATTTATTGAATCGAAGAGCGTAATTTCTAGTCAGTATCAACTTGTGAAAATTAGTACAGTAAAAGATCCAAATATTAAAAGTCTGTAGTTTTTACTAAAGAGCTGGAACGTAAATGTGTCTATTACATGGTGGCGTGGCTTTTAGCCCCAAAATGAATTCCAGAACAAAGACGCGTGGTGATCAATTGCTCACATAATTATGTTCACAACCAACTATAACTTACCAAATGTGCCTCTTCTGTGCATTTCTGCCTGATATCATTTAGCTGCTCTTCCAGTTTGTTTTTCTGTTGATCCAAGCCATTGAGCACATCCTGTACTTCTTGCCTCTGGTCTTGTAATTTCTGTAGATTTGTACTTTCCTTATCAACTTCATCCTGGAGATCCTGCAATCAAAACAGTCATTTAATATAAAAACAGAATTTATCAACAAAATTGTTAAAAATACACAAGCTTGATATCCCCCGTCACATCCACAACACAAAATCAAACCATTGCCCAGAACACTTTCTAGAAAATCTACAAGATAAATCCAACTTTTGAGTGACAGAACTACTTTTGTGGTGCTTGATATCAAGAAATTAGATTTTTTATCTTCAGAACTGTGCATAACTGTGCACAACTGTTCAGAATAATACATAAATCAGTATGGTCCCATTTAACAAAGTATAGCCTCATTTTCATTTAATGCCTCTCATTTTAAGAGACCCACATTTATAACCCACAAGTTATATTTTAAATGTATTACAATATCACACTATATTGAAAGACCAAAAGGGGCGACAAAATGGCTTTGACGAGATGGGATTTTAAAAATCACAAGGCTTTTTATACCTACATTTATAAAAAGAGGGCAACCAGAGAGAAGGTGGGACAGCTCAAGGATAAAGGAGGGAATTTGTGCTTGGAGTCAGGGGATATAGACAAGATGCTAATCGTGCTTTACATCTGGATTCACCAAGGAGAAAGATATGGAGGAAAGCGAATTCATTGTGGAGTATAACAATATGCAAGGGCAATTTGAGATGAGGGAGGAGGTGCAATTGGGGGTCTTGAAGAGCATTAAAGTCTATAAATCTATAAAAGAAAGATGGGATTCATCCAGGTTATTGAGAGAGGCAAAAAAAAACGCCTGCAGTAGCTTTGACGAAGGTCTTCGCATCTCCTCTAGCCACAGGCACGGTCCCGGAGAACTGGAGAGTAGCTAATGTTCCTTTGTTTAAGAAGTGAAGTAGTGAGAATCCAGGGTATGAGAGTATTATTCAGGATAGGATTTAGAAACAGAACATAGAAACAAAGAAAAATAGGTGCAGGAGTAGGCCATTTGGCCCTTCGAGCCAGCACCGCCATTCAATACGATCATGGCTGCTCATCTAAAATCAGTACCATGTTCGTGCTTTTTCCCATATCCCTTGATTCCTTTAGCCCCGAGCTAAATCTAACTCTCTTGAAAACATCCAGTGAATTGGCCTCCACTCCCTTCTGTGGCAGAGAACTCTCCAGGTGAAAACATTTTTCCTCATCTCAATCCTAAATGGCCTACCCCTTCTTCTTAAACTGTGTCCCCGGGTTCTAGATTCCCCCAACATCGGGAACATTTACCCCCATTTGGGTTAATTAGGGACAGTCAGGACAACTTTGTAAACAACAGGCCTGATTGCCCGAATACATTAAACCCTTGTTTTTACGGACCTCTTTACAACGGATTCTGGTTAGAATGGACCAAATCTGTTGGAGACCATGTTTGTTGATGTTGTTTCACGGAAGGACCATTAGGTGGATAGAGCGAATGGTATTTTCGAACCATTTTAGTTTAGTTTAGAGATACAGCGTGGAAACACCGAATCTGTGTCAACCATCGATCCCCCATGCACTAGTTCTATTCTGCACGCTAGGTTCTGAATCTACAAAACTACTTTAATGGTTCTATCTTTCCTCCCACATTGCAAAGACAAAGTCATTGTGACAATTAAGACATTGCCCAATGCTCCCCACTGCAAAGATGTGCAGACTGCAGCGCAACTGGCCTCTGCAATACGCTGGCAGAGCCACCACCTCACAGTGCCAGAGATCCGGGCCAGACTGCAACCCTGGGCACCCCAGCACACATATCTGAACATCTCTGTAACACGGGAGGAAACCAGAGCACCCGAAAGAAACACACGCTGCCACATGGAGCATCAGATGCCAGATCGAACTCGAGTGTCTGGCGCTGTAAGGTAGTAACTCTACCACAGCACCACCGTGCTGCCCCAAGGTATTGTGTATTTTGCATCCCTTACCGTTTATTGTGTAGTGCATTTTTACTGGATGTTTTTCCAAATGTACTAGCGTGTCAATCCCTTATTCAGTTATAGCAGACAATTGGTAATAATGAACACCATCTCACCCCTTGTGGTCCATTATACCGCAGGTTTATTGTACAGAAAATTATGAGGCGCATAGAAAGGATGGATAGTCGGAACCTTTTTCTCAGAATGGAAAGATAAAATACTCAAGGTATCTTTAAGGTAAGAGGAGCAAAATTTAAAGATGTGCGAGGCAATTAAAAAAACACACACACACAAAGGGTGGTGGGTGCCTGGAACACGCTGCAGGAGGTGGTGGTGGAGGCCGGTATGACAGAGGCTTTTGGATAGGCACATGACATTTTTTAGAGAATGGAGGGATATGATTAATGCAGGCAAATAAGAGTTTGGCTTGGCATAATATTTGGCACAATGTAGGCTAAAGGACCCGTTTCGATGCTATACCTTACTGTACGAGTTCTCTACGCTATTCCATGGAAATTCTAAATCAGCGTGGGGAATATGCATTGCTTCCATCATTGAGTTTAAATATTTTTAGAGCATAATAATTGGTGCAGAAGATGCTGGGAATGATTCCATGAACAACCTCTTTTCAAGAGACAAACTGTCTCTTGCTTTAAAAAAAAAAAATGGACAAGATTTTGCTTTGCATCACCATATTTTTTAATCAATTAATTGCTCGTGCTCAGCCAAATCATATTTCTTCCTCATTTCTTTTGACCTCTCCCCCCACTTCTCTGCCTCCTTTACTTCAATAAATTTCATTAAAATTCTAAACCGTTGCAGCACTGACAAAGTTCAATGAACTGAAATATTAACCCTCTCAGTTTCCACGATGCTGCATAACTACTAAATATTACAGCATTTTCTACTTTTATTGCAGCTTTCTAGAAATGTGGCTTTAAATAGACCGTGAATTTTATCTATTTTTAAAACTATAAATGCTTAGTTAGCTTGGCTTATTGTACTATTGCAGATTTTTCATCACTACTTCACCAGTAATTAAATGGATGTTTCTTGCTTCCATCATTCCAAAGGCATGCAAAAGCTATTTTTAAACATTGGTTATATATGTTGCTTTGACTTGACTGTAATATAACCCAAGGACTGCAGTATCATAAGGCACTGAAGTACCATGTTACTTTTTAATTCAGTAAATCTTTCCGAGAACCAGTTTTTTCTCTCTCTCCAATTATTTATCTTAATGCTGCTTCAAAAATGGTAATTAAAAATTATAAAGAAAAAGCATTTGAACAATGTATTTTGACAAATTGGATGAGACTATGCTGATCTCGTTCCCTGGTGAACTAGCCCACATCTGCAAAGGAGAATTGCCAACATCCACATGTTCCTCATCATCTCATCACACATCATCTTCCTCTCCGCCAGATGAGGAAGAAGCAGAATCAGAATAGAATTTTATTGGCCAAGTATGTATACATACAAGGAATTTGACTTGGTACTTTGCTCGCACATGGTAAAAACACGACATACAGCAATTAAAAATAAAACATTATAATTTAAGCATGCGAAAATAAAGTACCAGAGTAAAAAGCTACAGACATTTGGCTGTTGAGTAGAGCTCTGCATGTGGGAAGAAGTTGTTTTATGTCTGGCTGTGGTGGCTTTGATAGTCCCGAATCACCTCCCAGAGGGAAGTACTTCAAAGAGTTCATGGCCAGGGTGAGAGGGGTCAGAGATGATCTTACCCACTCGCTTCTTGGCCCTTGCAGTGCACAGTTCGTCAATTGGGGGAAGGTTGCAGCCAACAACTTTCTTGGCTGATCAAACGATGCACTGCAGACTCCGGATGTCATGTTTGAAAGCTGAGCCAAACCAGGCCATGATGGAGGCGAGGGCAGACTCTATGATGGTAGTGTAAAACTGGATCATCATTGCCAGTGACAGGTTTGTGTTTCCTCAGCTACCACAGGAAGTACATCCTCTGTTGGGCCTTTTTGACTGTGGAGTCGATGGTGGCCCCCCATTTAAGGTCCCTGGAGATGATGGTTCTGAGGAACTTAAATGACTCCACAGTTGTGACAGTAGTTGATAATGAGTGGGGGGAGGGGAGTGGAAGCTCTCCTGAAGTCTACAATCAATTCCACTGTTGAGCATTGAGCTCCAGGTTGTTGTGATGGCACCAGGACACCAGCTGTGTCACTTCCTGTCTGTACGCAGATTCCTCCCCATCCTGGATCAGTCAAGGGGTGTGTCGTCCGCAAACTCGAGAAGCTTGACAGAGGAGTCTGTGGAAGTGCAGTCGTGGGTGTAGAGAGAGTAAAGGAGAGGGGAGAGTATGCAGCCTTGCAGTGCTCCAATGCAGAGGTTCAGCGGGTCTGAGATGTACTTTCCCAGCCTCGCATCAAATCAATCAAAGTGCTTTTATTGTCATTCAAAAAAAAATTGGATGAAATTGTCGTTACCAAGCAGTCACAAACAATAAAGAGCACAAGACACACAACCACACAAGTTTAACACAGACAACCATCAGTGATTCCTCCAGGCACACCCTCACTGTGATGGAAGGCAAGAAAAGTCTTATCTCCTCCTCCGTTCCTCTCCCGCGGTCAGGAGTCAAACTGCTGCCTCGAGGCGATCGAGGCTCCCGACTCCCGAAGCCCCCGCCGGGCGATGGAAGGTCCCAGGCCGAGCCGATCAAGCCGATGAAGGTCCTGAGCCCCATGTTGCTTCCTGTCTGTCAGGAAGTTGGTGATACACTGACAGAGGAGTTCGGGCACAGTCAACTGGGAGAGTTTGGAGTGTACCGCGCATTCAGACCCCTTCACTTTTTCCACATTTTGTTACGTTACAGCCTTATTTTAAAATACCCCAGAATGAAGAAGCGAAAACAGGTGTTTAGAAATTTTTGCAAAGTAATAAAAAATAAATAACTGAAATATCACATTTACATAAGTATTCAGACCGTTTGCTATGACACTCAAAATTGAGCTTGGATTCATCCTGTTTCCATTGATTATCCTTGAGATGTTTCTACAACTTGATTGGAGTCCACCAGTGGTAAATTAAATTGTTGGACATGATTTGGAAAGGCATGATTTGGACACACCTGTTTATATAAGGTCCCACAGTTGATAGTGAAAGTCAGAGCAAAAATCAAGCCATGAAGACAAAGGAATTGTCCATAGAACTCCGAGACAGGATCTGGGGAAGGGTATAAAACAATTTCTGCAGCATTGCAGGTCCCGAAGAGCACAGTGGCCTCCGTCATTCTTAAATGGAAGAACTTTGGTACCAACAGGACTCTTCATGGAGCTGGCCGCCCAGCCAAACTGAGCAATCGGGGGAGAAGGGCCATGGTCAGGGAGGTGACCAAGAACCCGATGGTCACTCTGACAGAGCTCCAGAGTTCCTCTATGAAGATGGGAGAACCTTCCAGAAGGACAACTACATCTGCAGCACTCCACCAATCAGGCTTTTTTGGTAGAGTGGCCAGACGGAAGCCAGCTCAGTAAAAGGCACATGACAGCCCGCTTGGAGTTTTCCAAAAAGCCCCTAAAGGACTCTCAGACCACGAGAAATAAGATTCTGGTCTGATGAAACCAAGATTGAACTCTTTGACCTGAATGCAAAAGGCACCGCTCATCACCTGGCCAATACCATACCTACGGTGAGGCATGGTCGTGGCAGCATCATGCTGTGGGGATGTTTCTCAACAGCAGGAACTGGGAGACGAGTCAGGATCGAGGGAAAGATGAATGGAGCAAAGTACAGAGAGATCCTTGATGAAAACCTGCTCCAGAGTGTTCTGGACCTCAGACTGGGGCGGAGGTTCACCTTCCAACAGGACAACGACACCAAGCACACAGCCAAGACAACGCAGGAGTGGCTTCGTGACAAGTCTGTAAATGTCCTTGAGTGGTCCAGCCAGAGCCCGGACTTGAACCCGATCGAACATCTCTGGAGGGACCTGAAAATAGTTGTGCATCGATGCTCTCCATCCAACCTGACAGAGCTTGAGAGGATCTGCAGAGAAGAATGGGAGAAATTACCCAAATACAGGTGTGTCAAGCTTGCAGTGTCATACCCAAGAAGACTTGAGGCTGTAATCGCTGCCAAAGGTGCCTCAACGAAGTACTGAGTAAAAGGTCAGAATACTTATGTAAATGTGATATTTCAGTTATTTCTTTTTAATTACTTTGCAAACATTTCTAAACACCTGTTTTTGCTTTTTTATTATGGGGTATTGTGTGTGGATTGATGAAAAAAACCCCAGATTTATCCATTTTAAAATAAGACTGTAATGTAACAAAATGTGGAAAAAGTGAAGGGGTCTGAATACTTTCTGAACGCACTGCAGTAGCTCTGGCACAATGGCATTGAATGCAGAGCTAAAATCCACAAACATAATCCTTGTCTCGGTCCCATGGTGGTCTAGGTGCTGGAGGATGAAGTGCAGGCCTAGGTTGACTGTGTCATCCACTGATCTATTGGCCCGGTATGCAAACTGCAGGGGGTCCAGCAGGGGATTTGTGATACTTTTCAGCTGGACCAGCACGTCTTTCAAGGGTTTTCATGATTACAGAGGTCAGTGTGACAGGCCTGCAGCCATTAAGGACCAAAATCCTTGTTTTGGGTACAGGAACATTTGTGGTCACTTTGAAGTAGGCAGGGACTGCAGGTTTGCAGGGACTGATTGAAAAATGGCTGTGTAGACTGGTGCCAGTTGTTCGGCACAAAGCTTGAGGGTAGAGGGGGAAACATTGTCTGGCCCTGGAGATTTCCAGCTCTTCTGTCTCCTGAATAGCTTTTGCACCTCCTCAATTTCTATTCCGACCTGCGCGAGATAACCACTTATGAGGTATTTGCGCAGTAATTAACCAGAACCAGAATCTATTGTTAATGATGGAAAAGTGGCCAGACTGATGTTGGACGGCAAGGAGGGGGGGAGGGGGGCCCAGTCTTTGCAGACTGGAGTAAGGCTGCAAGTAGGTGCGAAGTGTTGATTGGGGAGGAGTGGGTACCTGGGTTACGATTCTGTCTTTCAAACCTGCAGTACAACTCATTCAGGTCGTTGTCCAAGGAGTGGGGGGGGGTCCCTCGTAGCTGGTGAATTCTTGCAAGCCCTTCCACACAGAAGATGAGGCATTACCTGAGAACTTGCTCCTCAACTTCTCAGTACCTTTCCTTAGCAGTCCTCTTCTCAGCTTGTACTTGGCCTGCCTGTAGAGAACTGCATCCCCGCACCTGTAGACCTCATTTCTTTGGACTGGCGGAGCTGAATGAGTTCTGCTGTAAACCAAGGCTTGCCGTTGTTGAACCTGACCCGGGTCCTAGTGGAAATGCAACTGTCCTCACAAAAACTGACATATGAAATCATGGCGTCTGTATATACGGTGTCTGTATATGTGGTTGGTTATATTGCTGGCCCATCATATCTCAAGAGTTCAGTGGGTGGTGCAGGTATGGGCTCTGTGAATTTGGCTTATTCGTTCTCTACGAGTACAACCTGACCTCCTGGGCACGTCCCATTGCCCTGTAATAGGCGACGATAAACACTGACAAAGAAGCACAATTGGTCACATTTTCTCATTATTGACAGCTCACAAGGCTGAAGGCAAGGCATTGCCACTGGAAAAACATGTGGATTTAAACAACCTTCATATCTCTAATATTCAAAAATATTTCTAAAATAAAATTGGTAGATACTTAAACTTAACTATATAGATCATAGAATTTTACAGCACAGGAACAGGCTTTTTGGCCCATAATGACTGTGCTGAACATGATGCCATTTAAAACTTCTCCTTTGCACGAATGTGTTTCTTATCCCTCCATTCCCTGCACATCCACGTGCCAAACTGAAAGTCCTAAATGCCACTATTGTGTCTGCCTCCACCGCCACTCCTGGCAACACATTCCAGGCACCTACCTCTTTTTGTGGGAAAAAAACCCCATCTTGCCCTGCACATCTGCTCTAAACTTTATCCCTCTCACCTTAAAGCTATGCCCTCTACCCTTTGATATTTCCACTCTGGGAAAGAGGTTCTGAGTGTCTACCCTATCTAAGCCTTGTAAATTTTAACGGCTTCTTTTAAGTCTCTCTTCAAACTCTGATGCTCAAAAGAAAACAATCCACGTTCAGGTATGTAGCTTAATTGACTGGGTAAATGTAAAAATTGTCCCTAGTGTGTGTAGGATAGTGTTAATGTGCAGGGATCGCTGGGCGGCGCGGATTCGGTGGGCCGAAGGGCCTGCTTCCACGCTGTATCTCTAAATCTAAAAAAAAAATCAAAAATCTATATCTTCTTATAGCTAAAAACTGCTACTCCCTCTTTTTGCAGTGTCTATTGTACAAATATGTGGAACGGTTGTTTTCATGTCTGTTACAATCTGCCTGGTATAGCACACAAAACAAGGTTCTCACAGTATTTTGGTACATGTGACAATAATAAACCAATACCAAGTTATAATGGTCAATTAGCTTCCCAACCTGCACATGTTTGGAATGAGAGGAAACTGGAACACTTGGAGGAAACACACGTGATCTCCAATGGAGACAAATACATTTAAAAAAAATTATGAATGATAAATATACAATCAAATCCACAGGACACAAATTTAGTCCAAAATTGGGGCAAGGCTATTTTTGTATGCATTAAACAGGAAGTTACAAAAAGTAATTTGAGAAATACTTTTTGCAGGTAAAAGGATGTCTGATAAGTGGGTCTTTCAAAAGTGAGAAAGGAAGAGTTCAAGGACTGAGTTCGCAGACAACACCACCGTTGTGGGCCGGATATCAAATAATGAAGAGACTGAGTACAGGAAGGAGATTGCAACCAGGTGCCAAAACAACAACCTTTCCCTCAATGTCAGCAAGGCAAAGAGGATTGCGATTGATTTCAGGAAGTGAAGCAGCACAAACACCCTGGTATATATTGATGATGCTGAAGTAGAGTTGATTGAAATCTTCAAGTTCTTAGGAACAAATATTACCAGCAAATCGGGACCAGCCACATAAAAGCATTGGCCAAGAAAACACACCAAGGCTGAAGAAGTTCAGCATGTCCCCAACAGCCCTCACCTACTCCTGCCTCATCCCAGTCACTCCCTTCTTCTCCCCTCTCCCATCAGGCAAGAGGTACTGATGTTTGAAACGCATACTTGCTGATTCAGGGACAAGATCTTCCCAGTTGTTATCAGGCAACTGAACTGTCCTCTCACCAGCCAGACTGCAGTCTTAACCTCTCATCTACCTCATTGGAGACCTTTAAGATACCATTAATCAGACTTTATTTTGTAGTAAACGATACACCCTTTATCATGTATCTTTACACTGCGGACAGCTTGAATATAATCACGTATAGTCTTTTTCTTGACTGGACAGCATGCAACAAAAAAGCTGTTCACTGTTCCTCATACACAAATATAAACTAAACTAAAGAACGTTCCTGTGAGAGTGAAGGTCCAAGGAACGCTGGTTGAAGATGGATATTGAGGCTCAAGTCAGGAAAAGGGAGGCGACGCATGTGACGTAGAGGCAATTTAGATCAAGCCAGTCCACTGAGTACAAGAGATGTAGGAAAACTCGAAGGAAATCAGGAGCAAAAAGAGTACACGTGAGGCAAATAAGGTAAATGAGAATGCTAACAGATTGTATAATAAGAGGAAAATGGCAAGTAGGGAGTATTGATTTCTTTAAGAATCTTAAGGCATCTATGCTTACAGTCACAGGAGGTAGTGAGATTTTAAATTAATATTTCTCATCCATATTTACTGTGGAGAAGGTCGTGGGAGCTAAGGAATTAAGGGAGATGAATAGTGGTGTCTTGGAACATAGCCAAATTACAGAAAAAAAGTAAATGCTGGCAGTTTTATCGCATATTGAGGTGGATAAATCGCCAGGGCCTGATCAAGTATATCCTAGGACATAGTGAGAAATAGGGAAGAAAGTGCTGGAGCCCTGGCAGAGATACTTGGATAAAGTAGATGTGGAGAGGGCTAGAGGTCATAGCCTCAGAATTAAACAACATTCCTTTAAGGAGGGAGGAATTTCTTTAGTCAGAGGATGATGAATCTGTGGAATTCTTTGCTACAGAAGGCTGTGGAGGCCAAGTCAATGGATATTTTTAAGGCAGAGATAGAATTTTGATTAGTATGGGCGTCAGGGGTTATGGGGCGAAGGCAGAAGAATGGGGTTCGGAGGGAGAGATAGATCAACCATGATTGAATTGCAGAGTAGGCTTGATGGGTTGAATGTCCTAATTCTGATCCTATCACTTATGACCTTCTGACCTTGCATACCTTTAGGCATAGGTGAGGTACCAGAAGGTTGGAGGGGAGCTAATGCTATGCTTCTATTTAAGAAGAGCTGCAAGGACAAGCCAGCAAACTAAAGGCTGGTGAGCCTAACATCAGTGGTGAGAAAGTTACTCGAGGCAATTATGAGGAATAGGATCTACTAGCATTTGGAAAGGCAAGGACTGATGGATGATAGTCAGCATGGTTTTGTGCGTGGGAAATCATCTCTCTCAAATTTGGTTGAGTTTTTTTTGAAGAGGTCACCAAGAGGTTGATGTGGGCGAGGTAATGGACTTTGTCCATTTGAACTTTAGCAAGGCCTTTGACCATGTCCCGAAAGTTAGATCACATGGAATCCAGCGTGAGCTAACTAATTTAATACAAAATTGACTTGATGCTCGGAGAGGGAGGATGGTAGTGGAGGGGTTGTTTTTCAGATTGGAGGCCTGTGACCAATGTGTACCACAGGAATCAGTGCTGGATCTGTTTCCTGTTTAGTTTAGTATTGTTTAATGATTTGGCTCACTGGCATCGTTAGTAAGTTTACCAATTACACCAAACTTGATTTATTTATTCACAAAATGCTGGAGTAACTCAGCAGGTCAGGCAGCATCTCGGGAGAGAAGGAATGGGCGACGTTTCGGGTCGAGACCCTTCTTCAGACTTGATTGTATGTTGTACAATGGAGACAGTTTTCTGAGATTACAAGAGAACAAAGATCAACTTGGAAGAGGACCAAGGATTTAACTTGTACAAGTATGAGGTGTTGCATTTTAGCAAGTTAAACCAGGGCAGGACTGGCACAGTAAATGGCAGAGCCCTGGAAATTATGGTTAAACAGAGACTCGTGATGCAGGTCCATAGTTTCCCGAAAGTAGTGACATGTGAACAGGGCGGTGAAGGAAGCATTGGACACACTTGCCTTCATCGATCAGGGTATTGACCGCAGGAGTTAGGAAGTTACAATGAGTCGTTGGTAAGACCCCACTTGGAGTGCTGTGTACAATTCTGGTCGTCTACCTATGGGAAGGCGATCACTAAGCTGGAACATGTGCAGAAAAGATTCATGTGGATTCACCCAGAAATGGGTTCAGTTATAAGGAGAGATGAAATAGGGTGGGACTTTTTTCCCCTGGGACATAGGAAGTTGAGAGGTGAACTTAACGTGGTGTATAAAATCACGAGGGACATGGATAAAATTAATAGACACAATGTTACTCCCAGAATGGTGGAGTCTAAAACTGGAGGACATATATTTAAGATGAGATGGGATAAATTTAAATCCGACCTTAGGGACGCAACCTCCAGCTTTCCAGAGAAAACAATTCAAGCCTGTCTATCGTCTCCTTATAGCTAATATCTAATCCAAACAACATTCTGGTAAACTTTTTCTGCACCCTTTCCAAAGCCTCCACAGCCTTCCTGCATTCGGGCAACCTGACCTGCATACAATACTCAAAATGCAACTTAACCAAATTCCTATAAAGCAGCATGATGACTTCCTTACTTATATACTCGAAGCCCCAAACAATGAAGGCAAGCATATCAAATGCCGTCTTTACCACTTTATTATCTTGTGCTGCCACCTTTAGGGAATTCTGGACACCAAGACCATTCTGTATATCAATGCAGTTAAGGGTCTTGCCATTATTTATCTATTTCCCCCTTACATTTAACCCCCAAAATGCAAAATCTCACACTTGTTTGAGTTAAACCCCGTCTTTTTTTGCAGCTGATCCCACCATCTTCTTTGACAACCTTCCTCAGAGTCCGTGACTCCACATCATGAGCCAGTAGGTCACTACTTTAAATAAAATAAATCATTGATATCAAATTCATTAAAATTGTATATTGTACAGAGTTCCTGGCCACAAAATCTTAAATCTTGTCACATTCTTTCACATCCTTGTATCAATGGTTTCATTATAGATTCTGGTCTTCATGTATAATAGAAATGCCCACAGCTCCACAATGAACTCTGCAGACACTACAGCCTCTTCACAACATGCAATTATAGTATGCTTGAACCATTCTAAAACCTTCATTTAGAACATTGGGGACAGACAGAAGGTGCTTAGTATTTTAGTAGTCAGCCTCTCAAGTGATGCATGGTGAAAATTAAGTGTTGAAAGCTCTGGCACTTCCAGCTTCACATACTCCAGGTAATATTGAATTATTCATTTATTCTTTATCTCTAGAGTTCCAAAAGAATAAGAATAACTTTCAGTTTAGCCTCATAAACCAAAGAGAGGGTTCACAATGTTTCAAATCTCGCAAGGACCAGGACAGCTCATATATATTGTTGATATGTAGCCCTGATGGTGTACCTGGCCGCATTCTTAAAACCTTGATGGAACAACTGGCTGGAGTTTTTGCGAACATCTTCAATCTCTCTTTACTAGGGTTGAGTTTCTCAGCAACTTAAAAAAAAACCCATAAATAATAAGAAGAGGAAGGTCATGCATCAATGACTACCGACAGGTGGCACCCTCTTGAAAACTTAGTAAGATGTCAAGACAACAGCCTGTCCCTCCATATCAGCAAGACAAAGGAGCTTTCCAGTGAATACAAGCCCAGTCGACCCATTCTTTCATCATATGCGAGTCCCACCATCCCAGGAATTAACCTGGAAAGAATACTGTTGGGTTGATTCACGGCTTGATTTGGGAACAGCTGTGCCCCGATCTGCAAAAAATTGAAGAGAGTTGTAGATGTAGCCCAGTCCATCACAAGGACCAGACTTCTCACCATAGACTCCATCTACACTTCATGCTGCTTCAGAAAAGCAGCCAACATAATCAAAGATTTGTTGCACTCTGGTCATTCCTTCTTCTCCTTGCTCCCATTTGGCAAAAGCTACAGATATTTGAAAGCATACACCACCAGACTCAGGAACAGTTTCTTCCTCTCTGTTAATAGGATTCTGAACAGTCATCCACAAGCTAGGATACAGCCCAATTCACCTCATTGTGGACATTGAACTTTTTGCCATGGAACTGAGGAGCTACAATGCTGATAAGTAAGTCCTGTATCTTACCCTTTGCTCTATCTATTGCACTGGAGTTTGACTTGAGAGCATCCAGACCAAAGCTTTTCACTGTCCCTCAGTACACATGACAATAATAAACCTACACCAAAACAATTACATTCATAATAGTTCAAGAAAGTCAAATAACTTTCCCAGTAAGCAAGATGTTATTTAGACTGTTCTTACATTAGTATTTTTTGTTTCTTTCCAATGTATGACCAAGACATTTAGATGTAGATAGAATTTAACAGGATGTCAAGGCTTAGAGATTCCATACTTAAAGGAGCTGGACATCAATAATGGTCAGAGAATTATGGAGTGGTGAAAAGGCAATGTTCCATTGAGTTTCTCACCACTTATCCTCTTCTCTCCTGGTTACACACCTCTTCTAAAATACATTGTACAGCAGTAACTTTTATTCATCTCTGTTGTTTGTCTTTCTTTGCTTTCCTTTCACACTAAAAATATGTAAACAATTGCAGGTTAGAAACCGGCAAGATGTATTCAAGAGAGAATTAGATATAGCTCTTAGGGCTAACGGAATCAAGGGATATGGGGAGAAAGCAGGAACAGGCTACTTATTTTGAATGATCAGCCATGATCATATTGAATGGCGGTGCTGGCTCAAAGGGCCAAATCCTGCACCTATTTTCCATGTTTCTATGCTGAGGAGAATGAATCCCTTTCAATTGATTTAGGTGGTCATCTGATAATGCAGGCAACATCAGTGCAGTCTAAAGCACATAACAGGGAGCTCAGAAAGCTTGATACATTCATTTTGTCCATTTGGGAAAGTAATTTGGCAGTTCATCCTGGGTAGGGAACCTCACAAATCTCCCTGATGCAATGGTTGCCCACTGAGAAATTGCAGTCTAAAATTAGACCATTCCACCTAAAATACAATTTACTGAAGATCATCATCCAGTTCCAAAGGCAACCTTACCAGTGCTGCAGGCAACCTATGTTTCCAAAGGTGCTTCTAAGGGAAAGCAGCAAGAAAAAAGCAGCAGAAAAAAAGTTCAGATTT
Organism: Rhinoraja longicauda; assembly: GCF_053455715.1. Classification (NCBI taxonomy): domain Eukaryota; kingdom Metazoa; phylum Chordata; class Chondrichthyes; order Rajiformes; family Arhynchobatidae; genus Rhinoraja; species Rhinoraja longicauda. Next base: position 27,022,677 of record NC_135963.1, on the reverse strand, counting down.
TGAAAACTCGAGATTACTCAAGAGAATAGTCAGCACCTGAAGTAACAGATCAGCAATGAATCTGCAAATGAATGACTGCCACTGAAGAGTTTCATCTTTCTCACTGGCACTGCACTGCTGGATGAGTTTGTCAAGCAGCAAGTCAAATACTGGGGTAGTCCAATTTTGGACATTGTTAAAAAAAAAGTGAACTTAAATATTTTAATAATTCTGGTGTTTTCATAATTAACTAATTGTTTCAACACCAGATACTTAACAGTCCATTTTGAATTTGAAAATATGGCAGTGTCCTTTAACCATCTTGGTTTTGAACTTGTATATATGTACTAAAGGAAGTCATAAGTTACAGAAATCTTGCTAAAGGCTCCACCAGAGTGAAATATTTAAAAATCCAACATACAGAAAGGGGTTTTCTACTACCATTGGGAATAATTCTTCATATTACGGAAATTTAGGATCAATCCATCAGTTTCCTCTAATGCAGTGCTTCTTAAACTGGTGAATGGTTCACCCAAGGGTGAATGAAACTAGAGAGGTGCATGACTTAATATACATAAAATCATACACAAGGGAGAATAAGACAAAAATTACCCCAAAAAAACATAAGAAAATTTACTCAAGGGTGAATGAAATTTTGTGATAAAGACTCAAGGGTGAATGATTTTAAGAAGCACTGCTCTAATGCAACTACTAAAATTGGATTAAATCCATTTTTCCAAAACGTTAAAAGTGTGATAATGAATTTCAGCTATCATTATACACCCGTACTTTATCCAATTTGGAACAAATAGAATAATCAATAATTCAACCCATAATAAAGATAATTATTCTTTTAATTCATCTTTAGGATGTAGACTTTATAACCTACTTATGACCTACCCATAATTGCCCCTGGACTGAGGAGACAATAAAATCCTTCAGGGAAAGAACTTGGCTATCATTACCAGTCTAGTTTAGAGTACCAACAGGGCCTTTATAAGGATACAGTTGCTTCACAATTAATATTCAAGAGACCGGCTTTATTTTAAAATTCCAGATTTATTGAATTACCTGAAATAAAATCCTCTGCTCACATAATTGGATTCAAACTTGTGTCTCAGGATCAATAGTCCAGACCTCTGGTTCCTAGTCAAGTAACTTAACCACTATATGATTATACCCAACATTTAACTGTCCATTTTCACTGTGTAACCACATAAATAATTGTGTTACAGCTAAAAGCAGATTGCATATAGTAAAAGGGAAGCAAAATCTACAATCAATGTTTTGGACACTGATAGATAATTCTTTACATGAACCAATTTGCATAAGGACCTGTAGGCAGCATAAGTTTGTAATCAGTTACTATTGTATTAATTTGAAATGCTCCTCTGACTCTTTTGTTTCCCTTCTTTATTCACCCTGTCGCCGACTCAAGGTATGGACCAACCTGTATTGATTCCATCCCATAAACACAATTCTTCCATCACCATCATAACTTCTCTGATGATGAGACTCCCCACACAGTGCCTCAGTGTCTTCCTAAATGATGGCCTTCCGTCATCCTGAGCTGGCAGAACATTTGACACCTTCATCTTCACACCTTTCCTCTCACACTTTCAGTTCAGTAACTATGAGGGATGGATCATTATATACTGGCCTTGCCAGCAAAGTCCACACCCTAAAAACAGATACCCAAGAAGGATTCATTGATCAAACTGAAAGATACAGCATGGAAACAGACCCTTCGGCCCACTGAGTCCAAACTGACCATTGATCATTCATGAACATAAAACAAAACTGACTTACCTCAGAAGTGAGAGACTGCTGTGTTGTCTGCTTCATAGTGACATAGCCCACCCCTGATGTACCTGACTGTGCCATCAGCCAGAGGACTTCTCCCTTCTACATGGCCTACACGGCGTCCTCAGGCAAGGTTTGAGGTGGTGGGGTCTGCTTTCTAATCAATACCTTGTGGAGCTTAGACATGGCAGTGCTGGTGATCTCATTCTCCCCGGATCTGGAATATTTGACTGTGAAGTACCGTCCCTACTACCTGCCGAGGGAATTCACCTCAGGTAACCTGACAGCAGTCTACATCCCTCCCAAAGCGGATGTCAAGCTTGCTCTGAATGAACTGTACTCTGCTAAAAACAGCCTCGACAAAACACCCCAAAGTACTGGTCGTTGCAGCCGGAGACTTCAATCAAGCCAACCTCAGGGGTGTTCAACAAAGTATTATCAGCATGTCTCATGTCCCACCAGGGGCCAGAACTCCCTTGACTACTGCTATGCATCAATAAAAATGACTACCGCTCTTTTCCTCAGCCACCTTTGGGGAAAACCAATCACCTAGCTGTGCTTCTACTGTCTGCCTACAAACAAAAATAAGCAAGAGGATCCGGTACAGAGAGCTGTTCAAGGATGGTCATGGATGACATCCTACAATCAGAGGATTGGTCCATATTCAGGGATTCTGCAGCCAACCCGAATGAGTACACCAATGCCTTCAGTGACTGACTTCATCAGCAAGTGCGTTGAGGAGTGTGTGCCAGACAATCTGAGTGTTTCTCAACCGGAATCCATGGATGAACTGTGAGGTACATTCACAGGTGAAGGCCAGGTCCGCTGCATTAAAGTCAAACGATCCCGAGTGGTACACAAAAGCACACTATGATCTTCACAAAGCCATCAAGGATGCCAAGAGACAATGCCAGGTCAAACGCGAGACCCAGTATAATCATTCAGACGCCCGCACAATGTGACACGGTCCATATAATATAACTGGTTGCAAAGTGAAGTCAGGCAACCCTGGTATACACTGTCAGCACCACAGTAGAGATGGTGGAAAGTTTCAAGTTGCTAGGAGTAAATATTATCAGCAACTTGTTCTGGACTAGCCATATTGAAGCAATGGCCAAGAAAATACAACACCTCTAATTCCTTAGAAGGCTAAGGAAGTTTAGCATGTCCCAAATAACTCTCACAAACCTCTAGACGCGCCGTAGAAAGCATTTTATCGGGATGCATCACAGCATGGTTTGGGAACAGCTCCATCCAAGACCGCAAGAAATTGCAGAGAATTGTGGACACAGTCCAGATCATCACACAAATCAACTTCCCTTCCATGGACTATCTCGGCAAGGCCACCAGCACAATCAAGAAGCTCACCCTGGTCACTCTCTCTCCCATCAGGTAAGCGTTACAGAAGCATTCCTCCTGATTCTGGGACAGTTTCTTCCCAGCTGTTATCAGGCAATTGAACCATCGCATCCACATCTAGAGAGCAGTCCTGAGCTACGATCTACCTTATTGGAGACCCTCGAACTACCTTTAATCAGACTTTACTGGACTTTTCCTGCACTAAACATTATTTCCTTGATCATGTATCTGTACACGGTGGACAGATCTATTGTAAGAGTCTGGAAGTCATGCAGCAGCTTTATAAGACTTGGTTAGGCCGCATTGGAAGTATTGCGAGCAGTTCAGGTCGTCCCAATACAGGAAAGATGTGGAGGGTTTGGAACGGGTGCAGAAGTTTACCAGAATTATGCCTGGACTAGATTAGCTACAAGGAGAGGTTGGGCAGAGTTGGATTATTTTCTCTGGAATACCAGATGCTTAGGCGAGGCCCAATAGAAATATTATGAAAGACAGATAGGGAAGCACGGTCAGAACATTTTTCCCAGAATAGAAATGTCAAAGACGAGATGGCATAGCTTTAATGTGAAAGGGGCAAAGATTAAAGGAGATGTGCACGGCAAGGTTTGTTTTTATACACAGGTGGTGGATGCCTGGAATATGCTGCCAGGGGTGGTGGTGGAAGCAGGTATGGCATTAATGAAGCTTTTGGATAGGCATATGGATATACAGAAGTAGAGATATGGATTATGTGTTTGTCTTAGCATTATGTTTAACACAGACATTGTACGTTCCTGTGAATAAAACTGTTAGCGACATTAGCCAAACCTTAGGCTTACCAAAATCAACTGTTTGGAACATCATTAAGAAGAAAAAGAGCACTGGTAAGCTTACTAATCGCAAAGGGACTGGCAGACCAAGGAAGACCTCCGCAGCTGATGACAGAAGAATTCTCTCTATAACAAAGGAATATCCCAAACACCTGTCCAACAGATCAGAAACATTCTTCAGGAGTCAAGTGTGGATTAGTCAGCTGCAAAAATAGGATGGCCAGGTTACAGTTTGTCAAGAAGTATTTAAAAGAGCAACCACAGTTCTGGAAAAAGGTCTTGTGGACAGATGAGACGAAGATTAACATATCAGAGTTATGGCAAGAGCAAAGTATGGAGGAGAGAAGGAACTGCCAAGATCCAAAGCATACCACCTCTTCTGTGAAACACAGTGGTGGGGGTGTTATGGCATGGGCATGTATGGCTGCTGAAGGTACTGGCTCACTTATCTTCATTGATGATACAACTGCTGATGGTAGTAGCATAATGAATTCTGAAGTGTATAGACACATCCTATCTGCTGAAGTTCAAACAAATCCCTCGAAACTCATTGGCCGGCGGTTCATTCTACAACAAGACAATGATCCAAAACATACTGCTAAAGCAACAAGGAACAAAAAATGGTCAATTCTTGAGTGGCCAAGTCAATCACCCGATCTGAACCTAATTGAGCATGCCTTTTATATGCTGAAGAGAAAACTGAAGGGGACTAGCCCCCAAAACAAGCATAAAGCTGGATAGCTGTAATACAGGCCTGGCAGAGCATCACCAGAGAAGACACCCAGCAACTGGTGATGTCCATGAATCGCAGACTTCAAGCAGTCATTGCATGCAAAGGATATGCAACTAAATACTAAACATGACTACTTTCATTTACATGACATCGCTGTGTCCAAACATTATGGCGCCCTGAAGTGGGGGGACTATGTATAAACACAGCTGTAATTTCTGCATGGTGAAACCAAAATGTATAAAAATGGCCTTTATTAAAATCTGACAATGTGCACTTTAACCACGTGATTTTTTTCTATTACAAATCTCAAATTGTGGAGCCCAGTGGCAAATAAATAAATGATGGGTCTTTGTCTCAAACATTATGGAGGGCACTGTAGCTGAATGTATCTAGATTCCCACAAGGAATACTTCAGCAGTTAACTCAATGGTAACAATTGACATTTGTGGCTAAACGTCACTATATTCTAACTTCCAAACTATTTCACCAGAAATACAATAAAAATCCACAATGATTTCTTCCATTCCACATTACTCCCTACACTATACAATCTTCCATTAAGAGAATGGTTTAGCAACACAATGGCAGACCTTTCCAAATGCATTTTCAAACCTGGTATCAGATGCACAAACGTAATCTGGGAGTAATATTCTTTCCTACATCGTGTGAAAACCGCTTGTTTCTGTACCACAACTCTCCATTATAGGGTGATGTAAACATAGGTAGACAACAGGTGCAGGAGTAGGCCTTTCGGCCCTTCGAGCCAGCACCACCATTCAATGTGATGGCTGATCATTCTCAATCAGTACCCCGTTCCTGCCTTCTCCCCATACATCTTGAATCCGCTATCCTTAAGAGCTCTATCTAGCTCTCTCTTGAATGCATTCAGAGACTTGGTCTCCACTGCCTTCTGAGGCAGTGAATTCCACAGATTTACAACTCTCTGACTGAAAAAGTTTTCCTCGTATATGTGTATATACAATGTATGTGTTGCATACATTCCAACAATCTGGCATCTGACTAACAAAAGGAATTTTGCTTCTGAAGTAACAAAATATTATTCATCATCAGTCAAATTGAATAATTTCCTTACATCCCCACATACCTCCAATATCTGCAGTAGCCACTAAGAAAATTATTAATTTAGTACTGGCAAATATTGTTTTAATTGCCCACTGTTCTCAGCATTTTGGTATGAAAAACTGCAAAGCAAAATTTGAAAATATTTCTATATATCTGAATAACAGTAATTTGAAGCATTCAAAAACATCAAGGCAGAACATTCCCAAGATGGTCTGATAATGCAGCCAAATATAAAGGTAAAAGGGAGCAGAAGAATGAGTGGGAGGGTGAGTTAAAGACCACATTTTACAGATTATATTCTGTTGATAACCTCAAAAGACAAATTTTATACAAAACTACTCGCTTTGCTCTTAATAGAGCTTCAAGGGGCAGCTTCAAACCTGATGCAATAATTCATCTTGAATTGAATTCTACAGCACAAAAACAATGCAACTACATTTCTCCAAGCTATCCATGAGGCTGCGTCATGCATTTGAGATCTGGTATGATGCTATAAGAGAGAATTTCACATTGGAACAGTCATGATATTAACATCATCTGATGATGTTTCATTAATAACCAGCAAAAAAAAGTGACGTGTACACCTTACTATTCCTTCTCCAACTATATTGGCATCTCCATGAATAATACCATAGTAACTGAGCCAAATAAAACTTGCAATCTGAAGAAACTGTCATGTAAATTGTTTATTGATCAATTTACGTTGACTGCTGTAAGCACCCTCGGAGCAAAGAGAGATCAGATGCTGACAGGGAATCTGACAAATGGTACTGGACAATTAAATATCAAATGTGTTTGTTGATGCTTCAGGCAAAAATATTACATGAAGAGCTTTTGTTCTAGCTGAAATGTTATTGTACATTTTAATAATTTCCCTATTTTCATTCAGAATGTCTCAAACTGCATAATATATCCACAAGCCTTAGTAAATGTACAAAAAAATTGTAAAATATTTAATCTAAGAGTAAATACAATTCTTTCATCTTGAAAAATAGCTACTGCATGACTTCAGTAAAAATTCTGCATGACGTAACTGACCGATATCCAAAATATAATCTTACACTGCCAGCAAAATTGGCAAAATCTCTGTTTCTGAATAACAGTCTGAAAATACAGCAAGGGCACCATGACTTTGCAGATGCTGATCACTTAATTTTAAAAAACTGGTGCAATTAATACTTGCCTGGACCTCACTCGTTCGCTGCTTGATTGACTCCTCTTTTTCTTTGATTTCCACTTCCACACTGCTTTTCTCCCTGGAAGACCAGCAGACAAGGCAGGTATATTTAAGGACATCAGCCACAACAGGAACAGCTAACCAGCTCCCGAATCCTTTCTCGCCCTTCAAATGCATCTTCTTACAATGAGAGGGAATGGGAAGGATATCAGTAATCTTTTAAACTACGGATAAAATGCCCAATTTTAGTGAGGAACAAAAATGCCTGATATCAGAATGGGTTCAGTGAAATACAGAGTCGAAAATCAATGAGACGATTTCTCACCACAAATGTCACTGTTGCTATGGAGCTGTTGGCTAATCGAAACTAGAGCTTATAGGAAGAGGAGGAGCTCGAAGGATCATCCCACCATTAAACTATGTTTTATTACAAGACTAAATTTTAAATAGCCAATACATGTACACTTTGAGTATTATCAAAAATAAATTATAATAAATCACATTTTTAAAAGAATAGATACAATCTTCAGAATTTGACATAAGCATTATTCAATTGTTTTTTTAATTTAGAGATTCTGACTGCACAAAAGCAGCCCTTCATTAGAAATCCCTAATGTTGGTATGCTATTAAATTTGCCTTCATGAATTATGGGAATTGTGGCCTTCTTGCATCATACACTAATTTCTTCATAGGCATTATAAATTTTACAATATCACACTAACAGCAGGAAATACATGCATGATTTCATCTCGTAGTAAGTGCTCACTAACGAGAATCTCACAGGACACAGGCATGGCTGACAATTTTATTTTGATCTGTCAACTCTGTAATCAACCTCATAGCAAACATCTGTCTCTTCTCTCCTCCCCCCACCCCGACCCTTGATAATTTTCAGACTCACCGGTCGTTGGGCGGAGAGCGGTGCCGTGGAGATTTTAAACAATCTCTTACTACTCGCATCATCTTTGCAGTACATTCTAACTCAGCACTCAGCTCAGCTTCACAAGTGTGGGGTTTAAAATCAAAAGCACATCAACTGAATGTCATGAGTGAATCCTATGACTGCATACCTGCATCAGACAATCAGCAAAGGCTGATCTTCTCCAACTATTGCAAGCCTGCCCTCTCTCACTGCAAACGCAGACAAGGGTTTCAGATTCTACAGAATCATTTCAGATACCAGGAAATAGCAGTCACGTGGAAAACAAACTGGCCCGAGAGACGTGCCACACTGTATCTAGTTATTCATTTAGATTGTAGTTGATGTAGTGGGCTTTGGGTAAAGGTGGGTGTTGGCAGGATGAAAGGACATGAAATGATGTTCACAAATTTCCCAAAAGATACTTGATTTAGTTTTTTTTAAAGCATTTGGATTTGCAGTTGTCTGGTATGTATGACTGTTTAATTACTCTGCAGTAGCAGTTTGCAAAGATAACTCATTAAAAAAATAGAAAACAGCTACCAAGCCTGTGAGGCAGTGTGATTGGGTAACTTACTGTGGTGAAGGCAACACAGGGAGTGTGATAAATAGGTCATCTGAAACAAGGTGGTGATCAATAACAATAAACTAATGGCAGTTTGTTACAACAGGAAATGAAATGAAAGCTATAACTCTTAAAAAATGGTTTCAGGCTATTTTTTTTAAACTTGTAACACTAATGTATCATTGCTCATTTGTAAATTTGTGGGGTGCCTCATATAAATATTAACAGTGAATATCTATTGCATCTGGTTTACAGGCTGCCAAAATGCTTAAAAATATTCTGCAATAAATTAACGATCATTGGATATAGCCTAAAGGTAACTATAAATTATTTAGTTCTTTCTAAAAAGCTCGTTTCTTCCCCCAAGTCTTAAACAGCAGACAAATAAGGTTTAATCAGGTTTCTGAGAATTACTGTAGAATGGTAATCAAAGTTTTATTTAGAACGAATTGTTTACTAGCTTTCATCAAAATGATGAAGATATTTATTATGCAGTTATCTCAATTTATTTTGTGATCAAATGAGGAAACCAGGATCTAAGAGTCGAGTTCAGATTATCCTTCAGTCTTGTGTCAAGGGCAATATATTTTGATATGACTTTTTCAGAAAATGTTAGAATATCCACTAAAATATCCAAGGTAAGATCTGAATCACGATACAGTAAACCCTTGCTTTTCCGAACCTCAATGGATTTCGGTTATAACGGACAAAATCTGTTGTAACCTAGGAGTCTGTTCGTATTGGGTAGGTCAGGAAACATTAGCATTTTATAAAGTTAAAAAAACACCACGGTTGAAAATAGGTAAACCTCATAAAATGGAGATTTACTGTGTGTCTGATGGTTTACCTCTGCTAACAGCATATCCAAAAATCCAGTCAGGAGGAATGGAAAGGTGCCACAGATACACGGGTCCAATGAGCAGGTTGGTATTCAGGGGGGGGGGGGGGGGGGGAAAGAAGAGATAAAGATGGGCTGGAAGAAGAGATAAAGATGGGCCGAAAGAATTCCCTCCTCATGACTGATGGAATGATCGTTCGGCCTGAACAACCCATTCACGTTTGGAAACAATAAATATTTTGGGCTTGCTTGCAGTTTGATGAATTCAAGTTGGCCGATTGTCATTTAATGTTAACATTGGCGGGTGACACCTCTCCCCTGGAGCAGGAAATTAGAGAAATATCATTAACTGGGATCTGGGGCTTGATGAGTTCTGAGACACAGTGGAGCAATGGGTAAAGCCTCTGCCTCCCAGCGCCAGAGACCCAGGTGCTATCTGCGTGCTGCTGTGGTTTCCTCCCTCATCCCAAAGACGCAAGGGTTTTTAAGTTAATTGGCCTCTGTGCGTTGGGAGACTATTTATCTAGTGTGTCGGAGTGTATGCAAAAGTGGGATAACAAAGACGTAGTGAGAATGGGTGATCGATAGTCGGCGTGGACTCGGTGGGTCAAAAGACCTGTCACTGTATTATTTCATATTTATTTCATATTTCAGATACAGCGCGGAAGCAGGCCTTTTCGGCCCACAAAGTCAAGCCGCCCAGCAATCCCTGCACATTAACACTATCCTACACACACTAGGGACAATTTTTACATTTACCCATTTACCCAGTCAATTAACCTACATACCAGTACGTCTTTGGAGTGTGGGAGGAAACCGAAGATCTCGGAGAAAACCCACGCAGGTCACGGGGAGAACGTACAAACTCCTTACAGTACAGCACCCGTAGTCAGGATCGAACCCGAGTCTCCGGCACTGCATTCGCTGTAAAGCAGCAACTCTACCGTTGCGCCACCGTGCCGCCACTGTACTGTATCTCTAAACCAAGATTAATCTGAGAACACTACTTAGTCTCCCATTTCTGCCACAAGCGGTGGTTTTGAGATCTTTACAGACCTTCCAAAACCTTCCCTTGGATTAATTATTCTGTTATATCGGATAAGCGGCAATAATGGACACCATTCTCTCCCCTATGGTCCGTTATAGCAAGGATTTGGTGTATATACCAGGAAGAATTTGCTTGAATTTACAAGACCAATTCAACGAAAGAAAAATGCTTCTGAAAATGTAAAGTAGCAATACAAAATGCTCTTGATGCAGTATGAGAGGCCTTTATTTACTTTAACCTCGAAGAATTTACACCATTGCATGTCATTATTTATGAATTCCTTATAGGATATTGCAGCTTATCTCCAATATTTGTACAGTAAATAAATCTTAGAGTAATGTTAAAGCCAAATTTAGAAATAGTAATGTAGCTGAAGCGTGGCACACCAAACACAATTTTTGATTTTGATCATTTTTTCCATGCTACTTTCATCTTCTTGGTTGGCTACTGCTCACCCTGGACACGTTAAGAGTCATACCTCACACACAAGAAAGATGATTGTAGTTGTTGAGAGTCAATCATCTCAGCCGCAGGATATCACCATAGGAGTTCCTCAGGGCTGTCTCTTGGGCCAACAATCTTCACATGCTTAATCATTGCTGTCCTTTCTGTCAGAAGGCCAAAGTAGGGGTATGCTGATGATTTTACAATGTTTAATTTCAATTGCAACGTTTTAGCAAATGAGTCTATGCCTGCTCACAGCGCAATATTGGTGTCTCAAAAATACCAGGCAATAACTGTCTTAGAGTCATACAGCACGATGACAGGCCCTTCGCCCCAACTTGTCCAAGACGCCCCACCTAGGCTAGTCCCACCTGCCCATGTTGGGACCATATCCCACTAAACCTTTCCTAGCCATGAACCTGTCCAAATATCTTTTATGAGTGAATCTTCACGAGCGAATCTATATATCCATCCTCAGCATTGAATGGAGAATCATTGATGAGGTCTACCATCAACATCCTGGAGGTCACGCTGAGCAAAAACTCAACTGGACTAGCCACATAAACACTACCATAAGTGAGGAATATTATGGAACACTTTCTGCTTGGCCAGATAACTGCTGCTCCAACAACGCTCAAAACCATCCAGGACACTGGGACACAGTGGCCACAGTTCCAAAAATATATTATAGTGACTCATCTCAATAGCAGGTCCCAAACAGATGACAGGCTAGGGTAGCGGGGGCACAGGAACACCACCACCACCTCCCAATCACACACTATCCCAATTTGAAGTTTATCACTGGTCTGTCAGTAAATGCTAAGTCTGCATTCTGGATACAAAGCACTGTGGGATCTGAATCCAGATTTCATAGAATGACCAAAACAAAATATTTTCAGAAGCCATTTTTATATACATATATTTCTGTTGCTCAACACAATTCTTTTGGGGATTGTTTAATTTTTTTTTAACCAAAAACAAACTGTATTGACGAGGAGAGGTGGGCGATCAGCTGCTTAATCTCTGGTAATGAGATAATGTTTTTAAATCAAAATGTTTCAAAGAAAATTCACCTTCCTTACAAAAGTTAAACAATTGCCAATAGAGAAACTTATTGCAACTTCTACCCTATATTGAATGTCTAATAAAGCAAAATATCCCAGTGAAGTTTATGACTGGCACAGAACAAAGCACAAGTTTGGGAAACTAAATTATGTTTTGAAGAGAGGATAAAGTAGGAAGAAGAGAAAGCTTGGTGGAAGAAATCCAGAGTACAGAAAAAACTGACATTTCTGACATTTGTTAGTGCAAGAAACATGAATGCACAATAGATTCAAGTCAGCAGAACAGGGATGGGACTGAAGACAGGTGTGAATTGCAAATTAAGGATGTGGCAAGGTCTCAAATGGGATTTGTGCATTAAAAAAAGATTCTCACTTACAAGTTAAGGCACTAGAAAATAGAGATCAGGCGAATGCAACATGAATCATAAATGAACAAAAGAATGTGTACAGCAGAATTTAACAATTTGTGTGAGATGCATCTAAGCTTTGAAAAAGCTATGTCTGTTGAATAACAAGTTCAGATGGTGGTGAGAAATACTGTCAATGTAACACGTGAGAATGCAACAAATTGCCAATATCCAAGGACAAATTATTTGGCTGCCAGGCCTGCAGCCAACACTGCATAACACCACATTAATATCTTTGTTGCTCTCCAGCATGTATAAAGGCTGGGGCAACATGAAAATACCAAGATGACATTCCAAATCTCATAATACCCCACTTTGAAGTACATCACTGGTCTGTCATCAATGTTACTTCTACATTATGGATACTGTCAGGAAAACTGGAAACTTTATTTTTAATTAATTTTGAGTAAATTAGTTTGCTACTGTGTCGACCATAGCCGTCTCCCCTTCTTACATCTTATTTGATATGTTCACACGAATTTCACAGGTAGATATCGATCAAGGTAGATCCAATCTGTGGTTCACTTCCTCTTGGCCTCTCTCCAAATTAATATATATTTTTATCCCTGCCAAAATCAGGAATCAACATAGTTGTTCTGTAAAATTAAAGAATAACTTCCATAAAGTCAGTGAAGATTCCTCTTTGCTTATTCCTTCAAGAGCCATTGCTTTCCCTAATTTTTATAAAATTTTAAACGGGTAAACTGACCACTTTGGCCAATCAGAGATCTTTGCGGCAATATTAAACAATGTCGGTCACAGTTCCACCATGTGGGGCGCCTCATTTAAAATTTAAAATTATGAATGATGACCCGAGCTTAGGTTTGAGTCAGAGAGATACAGACCATTCAGCCCATCAAATCAGCAGTGACCTTCAAACAGCTATTTTTATGCTGAACTTCCCCAAACCCTTTCTATTCTTCTCGGATTCCCCATCAACTCCTCCAATATTCTATAACTCATCTACACACGAGAGACAATTTGCATTGGTCAATTAACCCAAGAATCTACCCATTTTTGGAATATGGGAAGAAAGAACAGTGAAAATATCACAAAGACAACATCAGAATTCAAGATAGTACAAGGGCTAATGGCACTGTGAGGCAGGTAATCCATGGAAACAACATCTACTGCATTCCCCTTATCAACCTATCTATTACACCATTAAAAAATCAGTTTAGTCAAATATGATATTCCTTTTACAAACCTTGGCTCTCCTTAATTAAGTCAAACCTCTTCAACTTCCTATTAACTAACTCCATCCCATCATTTTATTTCTACTTTACTCATCATTAATTTAAACTGGGCAGCCTACAGGTACAAGGACAATCCTTACACTTTCTTGAACAAGGGATCACTTTTCCCACTTTCCAAACCTTGTGTACCTCTTCTATATATAGGGGCGATAATGGCAAGCTCATTATCTACCACCACCTCTGCTTCCCTCAGCAACTAGATGTACAAGTCATCTGGAACAAATGACCTACCCACTTGAAGGAGGGTTAGTCTTTCTAGTGCCTCCTCCTTATCAATGTTCACTTATCCATTCCCTTTGTCATCTCCAGTTCCCCCAACAGAATATTCCGCCTTCATAAATCCAAATGAGAAAGCACCCACTCTCAGAATACTGCACGACTGAACTTTTATCTCTTCCTTGGCTGTAAAAAAAGTCCCAACATGACACTTGATTTACTGGTGGTAAATACATTCAGATCCATCCTCTTACCTTAACAACCATTCTATTCTCATAATCTCTCCGAACCAGTGATATATTTGCTCTCAACGTTGTATTTAACTTGGTTTTCACTGGATGAATTCAACTGGCGTATCATGCACTTTTTTTAATGTCATCCTAATTTCAATGTCCCTCATCATCCCTCGAGTCCTTGCTATGGTTCCCCTGCCTTCCCTATTCATGGAAATGCATCTGGCCTGCAGCTGAGACTCTTGCTCCTTCAAGAGTGATCCATTATTCAGTATTTTCTGTCAACCTTTGGGTCTATCTTACCAAAATCATGAAATCTGCAGATGTTAGCAATTGGAAATAAAACCACAATTTCTGGAAACACTCAACAGGTCAGGTGGCATTATGGAAAGAAAAACAGAAATAAATTTTCAGAACTGGGGCCCTTCGTTAGTTCTGGCGAAGAATTCCAGTTCTAAAACTTTGATTCTGGTCCTAGGTATCATATCATATCATATCATATACAGCCGGAAACAGGCCTTTTCGGCCCTCCAAGTCCGTGCCGCCCAGCGATCCCCGTACATTAACACTATCCTACACCCACTAGGGACAATTTTTACATTTACCCAGCCAATTAACCTACATACCTGTACGTCTTTGGAGTGTGGGAGGAAACCGAAGATCTCGGAGAAAACCCACGCAGGTCACGGGGAGAACGTACAAACTCCTTACAGTGTAGCACCCGTAGTCAGGATCAAACCTGAGTCTCAGGCGCTGCATTCGCTGTAAAGCAGCAACTCTACCGCTGCGCTACCGTGCCGCCCTTGTGAGAAAAAGTGAAGGCTTTATTCAAAAAGTTTAGGAACCATTGGTTTAGAAAATAAACAATTTTTAACAATCTCCACTGTCAAAAACATCAAATCTGTGAAAACACTGTCTTCAACTCAAGCAAAGGGCAGAGAGTTAACGGTGTTGAGGTTATAATGATATTTTACAATCACCTTTGTGACATTTTGCTTCCATCAGAAAATTTAATATTTTGAAATATTTCCACAGAAGAAAATTAGCAATAATTGCAAGAGTAATCAATTTAATTCATATTAATTAATATCAATACAACTGACCGGCTGGCCTCAATCTGTACGAAGTGGCAATAACACTTCCCCCTCTCTGTCAGAGGTACAAGATCTCTGACATCTCTGTCTGATGTCAGAGATCTTCAGACATCTATGAAGATCTGTCCTGGACCGAGCTTGTTGATGCAATCAAAAAAAGCTCAGCAACATCGCTAATTCAACAGAAATTTGAGGGATTTCAGCATGTCATCAAATATACCATTGAACTTCTGTAGATGTATAGGTGAGAACATACTGATTAGTTGTGTCACAGCCTGCTTCGGTAACTGGAATATAGAAGAGAGATGAGGGTTGCAGAAAATGTCTGACCCATCACAGTTATCAACTGCCCCACCATTGAAGGGATCTACAGGAAGCACTGCCTCAAGAAAGCATCAACACCACACCAACCTCGCCATGTTCTCATCTTAGGGCAACCATCGCAAGAAGGTACAAGAGCCCGAGAATCATCACTTTCAGTTTCAAGAACAACTTCTTTGCATCAACCATCAGCCTCTTGAACCACATTGCACATCCCCAACTACAACCCTACCTTCCGCAACAAACTATTAAAGACTTTACACAGGTTGCACTACATGACTTTGGTTTGTACTAATATGGTCGGGTTAGTTAATATTATTGATAATTTATTATATATAGATTATTGTATATTCATTCATTGTGTTGGTACACCTTAGTAAAGCTGAGGCAAGAAAGAATGTCTTTGTTCTGCTCCCAGTACATAAATCAATTAAACACTCATGACTAATTCCAGGTATATTTATACGGCAATTGCCATTTCCATAATTATTTTTATGATGAAAGAATAATGTAGAATTTTCACATGATTTGACATAGACTTGTCCAGTTCTACAACTTCTGTATTCAGAGTTGCAGATAACATCAAACATTTTGTTTACCTGTGAAGATCGGCAATTTCATTGTGTATAGAATCAAGTTCTTTGATGGCTGAAAAATCTGCTACAGTGTTCAGAGAACCTCCATTCTGCAGAAAACATACATTGAGTTAGGCATATAGGACACATCATGTGAATTCAAATCAAAAGTTCACATCACCAAACTATTTCATACTATGAGTTTTCTAGATTAAATATAACACACAAGTCTTATTGAAGCATAGTTCTTGTCCAGAATTGGTCTGTCATTTTGTTGCTCAAACATGATGTTGAAACACAATCTAAAATGATTAATCTACACTATCAAACCAAAAAGGTAAAGCAAAGAATTGCAGATGCTGGTTTACAGGAAAAAGACACAAAGTGCTGGAGTAATGCAATGGATCAGCACTCTTCCTCAGACTGATTGTGGTTGTGGGGGGGGGGGGGGGGGAGGGAAGTGAGAAAGCTGGGAGAGAGGAGGTGCAGAGTAAAGCCTGGTAGGTGATAGGTGGTTACAGGTGAGGGTGGTCTTTGTTAGGCAGATGGTTAGACAACAGAGAAAAGAGATGAAAAGAGAAAAGGTGTGAGAAAATTATAGAAGTGCGAATTGTGAAGCGAGAGGAAGGAACATAGGTGGAAGGGACAGGGGAGGAGTGAAATGGGTGCATGTTCAGTGCACCTGGCAATCCTATTGTTTCTGCCTGCTCTTGGCGCAGAAAACGCATCCCCCCCCCTTGTCAATCCCTTTCAACCTCCATCTGAGACACTTCACATGACCTTCAAATCGTCAATGGTTTTCAATTTCTTGCCCCCATTGCATAATCTTTACCATGGACGTTCAGTCCCTTTACACTGCCAACCCCCAACAGGAAGGTCTCAAGGCCCTCCGGATCTTCCTTGAACAGAGACCTAATCAGTTTCCCTCTACTAACATTCTCCTCTGCTTGGCGAAACGTCCTCAACAACCTCTTTTGGCTCCTTTCATGTTCTTCCAAGTTAAAGGTGCAGCTTTGGGCACTCACATGTGCCCAACAATGCCTGTCTTTTTGTTGTTTACATTGAAGGGTCCTTGTTTCACATGTACACTGACACCATCTTCCAACTCTTTCTCTGCTACATCCACAACCACATCAAGGCTACTTTCTGCACACATGTAAAACTTGTCGATTTCATTACCTTTTCCACTCACTTCCACCCTGCCATCAAATTCACATGGACGATCTCCGACATTTCTCTCCCCTTTCTCAATCTCTGTCTCCATCACAGGGAACCCACCATCAAGTGACGTCTACGACAAACGCGTTGACTTCCACAGTTATCTGGACTACACCTCCTCTCACCCTGTTTCTTGCAGACACTATCCCCTAACTCCCAATTTCTCCATCTCCGCCACTCCCCAGATAAGAATTTCTAGTCTGGGACATCAAAGATGTTATTTTTCTTTAGTAAACGTGGTTTCCACCCTGCTGTCGTAGATGGATCCCTCACCCGCACCTCCTCTGTCCCGTGGTTCTGTTCTCGCTCCCCCTCCCCCCAGACGGAACAAGGACAGTGGTCCTCACCTTTCACCCCACCAGCTTCCACATTAAATGCATCATTCTGCAACATTTCTGCCACCTTCAACGTGACCCCATTGCCAGTCACAAATTCCCATTCTGCCTTTTGCAGAGTTCCCTCCACAACTTGGTTCACTCATTCCTTCCCACCCAAACAATCCCTCCTCAGGTATTTTCCCTGCAACTGTCCCAATACCACCTCCCTCACATCTATCCAGAGACCCCAGAAGTCCTTCCAGATGAGCCATCAGTTCAGGTGTACCTCCTCTATCCTCATCTACTGCATCAGGTGTTTCTGATGTGGCCTCCTTTACATCAACATAACCAAGCATAGACTTGTGACCATTTTGCTGAATACTTGCTCCGAGTCAGCCAAAGCCTACTGGATCTTCTGGTTGCTAACCATTTTAACTCCCCTTTCCATTATGACCTTTCTGTCCTGGACCTCCTCCATTGCCAGAATGAGGCCACACACAAACTGGAGGAACAGCACCTCATATACTGCTTGGGTAGCTTACCATCCTATGATATACGATATAATAGGACTTTATTTATCCCAGGAATGAAATTGGTCTGCCAACAGTCAAAAAACACAACAAAAATACATGAAACATTAAATTAAAGTGACGAGTGGAAACTCCAGGATTGGGGATGTGCAAAGTTTGGGGGGGGGGGGGGGCACGGGAGTTAGTCTACCCCACGATAGAAGGGGAGGATTTGTACAGTTTGATAGCCACAGGGAAAAGGGATCTCCTGGGGCGTTCTGTGCTGCGTCTCAGTGGAGCCAGTCTGTTCGTGAAGGTGCTCCTCAGGTCGACCAGTGTGTCACGGAGGGGGTGAGCTGTATTGTCCAAGATGCTCCGTAGTTTGAAAAGCATCCTCCCCTCCAAGACCATCTCCAGTGAATCTAACTCAAACTCCAAGAAGAGCCAGCCTTCCTGATGAGCTTGTTAATTCTGTTGCTGTTCACAGCCTTCACCCTGCTACCCCAGCACACGACAGCAAAGAAGCTGGCACTGGCCACCACTGATTGATAGAACATCTGCAGCATCTTACTGCAGACATTGAAACAGCAGAGCCTCCTCAGAAAGTACAGACGCCTCTGTCCCTTCTTATACAGTGCCTCAGCTTTCCTGGACCAGTCCAGTTTGCTGTCCAGGTAAACTCCAAGATACATGTACTCCTTGGTAAACTGCACATCACCACCCTTGATGGAGACAGGGTACAGGGGTGTTCCTCTTTTCCTAAAGTCCACCACTAACTCCTTAGTGAACACTAAATTCTCCAATTTTAGGTGACTAACCTACAACCACATCACCCTCCCTCCCTCCGCTTCTCCCCCACCCTTTTCATTATGCCCCACCTGGATGTGCACCCATTTCACCCCTCCTCCTCCCCTTCTACCTATATTCCTTCCTCTAGCTTTATAATTCATACCTTTATCCTTATCTCACACCTTTTGTCTTTTCATCTCTTGCCTTTGTCATCTGCTAATAAAAAAAAACACTTTTCACTTACTAGGCTTTATCCTGTGCCTCCTCTTTCCAGATTTCTATCTCACCCCACCCCCAACCACAATCAATCTGAAGAAGGATCCTGACCCGCTGAGTTATTCCAGTACTTTGTGCCTTTAAAAAAAAATCAAATCTAAAGCCTTGACCTAATGAAATGAATAGCATGTAGGAGTTTAATTCTGAGCACCAGATCAGAGTACAAGAGCCTGTTAACCTTTGCAGCACACAATAACCAGATGTTGGATGTCCCACAGCTTGACAATGTTACTGGCAATGCAACAAAAAGGTAAAATACAGAAATAAATAATTTGTTAACATTGTCAATTCCCTCCCTCCCTCTCGTCTTTCTTCAATCTTCTTATAGATTACTTATTTTAGTTCAAAAGAACAGGTTATTTCATTTGGAGGTCATCTCCAACGAAATACTGCAAATCTTGGTTTTATCCTTGATGGAGTATATAATGCATTTTTCAAAATTGTGCTTGGTCAGTAACCTGTGAATAAGATAAGGAAATCTGAAGCACGTGCTCATCATGAGCAAAGAAAGCCAAACAAGGGACAGATTAAACAGTAAATAATAATGCTAACCTTGCGTTTTTAAACGAAGAAGTGCTACGTTAAGTTTCCAGCGTTATTCACATATTACGGACATCAAAGCAGTGCAGCAAAGTTGGCTGGTACAGTGAGAAAGGCATAGAGCCTGTAGCAAAGCAGAGCCAAGTAGAACGCAAGAAAGAAAGGTTCAGTGAGAATTAGTACAGCTACAAAACTGAAAGAGATTGACTTCAAGCAGCATCTGAACAAGAAAATTCGCAATTTCAGAGCACAGAAAAAGCAGAAAGAGCTATTCAGAAGAATTAATTGCAATGTCAGAAAATATTCATTTTCTTACTGCAATATTGTTTCAATACGATACATACATATCCACCAGATGGCACTGTACATGGCAGCCTCGCCAACAGCCTATCTCGTCTTTTCCTTTTGCTGTTTTGGTCTGTGTTTACTTGTATGATTTTAGTGCACTTTTAGTTTTTGTATTAGTGGCGGTGGGAGGTGGAAGGGGAAACCTTTATGTAATCTCATGGAAATATGTAATTTAGGGAGAGTGCTCTATTTTGGCTGCGGTTTGCAAGCTTAGAGTCAGAGATTAAGAGTCATACGCCGTGGAAACAGGCTATTCGACCCAACTATCCCTCGCCGATCAACATGCCCCATCTACACTAGTCCCACCTGCCCATGCTTGACCTATAACCCCCTAAACCTATCCTGTGCACATGTCACTTAAATGTAATGAAAGTACCTGCCTCAACTATCTCCTCTGGCAGCTCATTCCACATACCCACCACTCTTTGTGTAAAAAAGTTTCAACGATTAACTTGTCCCTTTAACTCAGTTACATTCTACCTCCTGAATCTATTATAATGGCCGTTTAGTCTCACAGTACTTGGTTCCAAAGAGGATTGCAGTACAAAATAATAACAATTCTTGTTCTCTCTGCAGATACTCATTTGCTACTCTGTCTTTTTTGTTTCTTTACTATTAAAATAAACGTATTTTTTCCATCTGTCATACCCAGCAAGACTATATTGTCATTTCCAAGAGTACTACAGAACTCTAGGCATTTAGCTTCCATTAATAAAATAATTCAAATATGTACAGAAAATCAAACCACTAGAACCGACATGCACCAACCCTTGAACAGTTTGTATCATCAACAGAAACTAGAAGACTGCAAAAACGTTCAACAGTTTACAGTCAGATTTTTTAATTCTTATATTCAGAATTTGCAAAATACATTATCACTGGAATTTAAGTTACAGCGTACATCATCCTATGATTTCATGTGATCATTTATGGATTTTGAATGAAGCTTATATATTTCACTTCCATAGAAATACTATGCTACTTTAGGTCTCAAGTTGACATCTATAACTTTGCAACAGATGTCAACCAGAGTTTCAAAACAGCAAACAATATTTCTAAGGAAGGAAGAAAATGATACAGCAGAAAATGTACAGGAATGATGCGCAAAACCATACGACAGGAAAGAACAACTTTAGTAAACTAAACAAACATTGAACAATAATGCAAATGTTATCCTTTATACTCATGCTTTCCTTGAATTGATATTAAGGATCAATATATAAATTTGAGTTATTTACAAACAAATCGCTGCAAACATTTCCACCTAAGTGAGATGACCACTGATGGGATCATGAGCTCAGGTCACATCACCATACAAAATCTTGTCAATGCTGTTTCCATCATACAGGACTAAAGTGATGCAAAATAAATGTACCTTTTGTGCACTGTCAGAAGGAGGCAACATCTCTGCAGTAAGAACCTGAGGTGGATCAATGCCTTTTGTTAGCTTCTGATTTATTAAATGTAGAGCCAAGGCAAATTGCTCCTTTGAAAGCTTTCCACAATCATTTGTATCACAGAGTGCCCTGCAAAGGAAGAAAATTAAGAGAACCATGAAAATGTTGACACTTTAGACACATTGCAGCACTAAGTAGGTAGAATTAATTTGCGTCTATTCATCCTAAATTCCGCAAAGACTGAAAGGACGGTAATATTGTCTTGTGTTTAGCAGATTTAAAGTAAATGAAGCAAAAATTGCTGATTTTAGTTGCACATTTTTCAAAAATTGCCTCTTTAAGCTCCCCTCTACCACAAATTACTCACTGCTGCCAGTAATTTTGGACCTGTGAAAATCCAATGAACTGCAAAGATACATCCAGCAGTAAAATACTGTTAAACTAGGTCATATTTTGTAAAAGAATGTCAAAAGCGATTAGATGATTAAAATATTTGGCTTTTATGTAATTTCTACGATAGCACTGGGTACTTTAAAAGTATACTTCACTGTCATTGCCAACCAAAGTAGCCAGGAGGCAATCTGTGGCCAAAGCACCCTAACAAGGTGAGTACATCAAGGCAACTCCCTTTCAAACCTCATCCTCTGCTCCTCGCTTCATCAAGTGAAATACATTACCAAATGTAAGATGGAATAAAAGGGGTTCTGTCTACTGATCTAGCCAGCTTGCAACAACTTTCACATCTTTCTACTGAAGATGGGAACCACATCTCTATATAGTCCCATTCTGTTCATGCCTTTTTTTGTTGGTCAGGAAGATGTTTGATCATTTATCATCGCAGTTAACTCTCTAAACCAGAGTTTCACATCTATTCGTTGCCCAGTGTTAATCAACATATATTCACTTTCAAGGCTTATTAGGAAGCATGCGACCAAGAATTTGCAAATCAATTCCCTCCGACCTCCCAATAAGTTTGGCATACAAATCAATCATCAAACTATCACATGTTTCAAATATCAGTTCCAAAAATAATTAGTTAGTTGCAATTTTTAAATCACATGTTTAAATTTAGAGAGAATTCCACCCAAAAGGGACACTATTCACTTTCTCTTTGTTCACTCCGTTAAAGGTAAGGATATTAATTAATTAGTAAGTAGAACACTAGTAAATATATGTTTGAGCTCAGGCAGTCATCAATAGATCAGATGATTCCTTTTATTCTTCATTCTACCTCTTATAATGGGAGGAGTTGGCTGCGCCTAACGGCTGCGGCTCTCTGGCAGTATGTTTGTCTTTTTTCTTTTTTTTGTTTGTGTCGGTGTTGGGATGGTTTTTGTTTCTGTTTTTGGCTGTGTGTGTGTGTGGGGGGGGGGGGTGGGTGTGTTGGGGGGGGGGGGGTGGGGCGGGGGAAACCTTTCTTTTATTAGGTCTCTTCCCCGGGGCGTAGCTCGCCCGCGGGGCCTTCCATCGCCCGGCGCGGCTCGGCCGCTGGACTTAACATCGCCGGCGCGGCTCAGCCGCGGGACGTTTCAGTGCCCGGTGCGGCTCGGCTGCGGGACGTTTCAGTGCCCGGTGCGGCTCGGCTGCGGGACATTTCAGTGCCCGGTGCGGCTCGGCTGCGGGACGTTTCAGTGCCGGTGCGGCTCGGCCGCGGGACGTTTCGGTGCCCGGTGCGGCTCGGCCGCTGGACTTAACATCGCCCGGTGCAGCCGCGGGACGTTTCAGTGCCCGGGGCGGCTCGGCCGGGGGGCCTTCCATCCCCTTGCTGTGCGTGTCGGTTGCCTCGGTAGGGGTCGAGCTGTCTGTCCGTGGGTGTGGGGGGAGGAGAGGGGAAGTTTTGTTGCCTCCATCACAGTGAGGGGGTGTTTGGAGTCACTGTGATGGATGTTTGTGTTGGGGTCATGTGTCCTGTGTTCTTTTCTTCTTTTTTGCTGTGACTGCTGAAATTTCGTTCGGTGTTGTGCCGAGTGACAATAAAGTTTTGTTATGTTATGTTATGTTATCCCCTGAAAAATTGATGAAATAATCACTTCCAGCAGACCCTAAATCTTTGACATTTATTCTGAGCAAAAAACCAATTCACAGATGTGCTTCTGCTCCAAAAAGAGACTGATGGAGACAAGCTGCACTTGCACCTGTTGTCCTAGGATTACTACTTCTCTTCATAAAACTGTGATTACACAAGCTGTGACACAGAACATCAAACACACCATAATTTACAAAATGAAGCTTTATTTATTTTGTTATGATCATAATTCCTAATTGGAAAAAATTATTATCCTTTGCTGTTGTTCTGGGAACTTCACACACAAAAGGACTGGTGTGAAACTGAGGAAGAATTCACAAATGATTAACAGTGATGGTCCATGGTGCAAATGCTGCTTCCACAGCTTGAAACCTCTTCACTCCAGCTGTTAAATCTTTGTGACAGGAATACTTCACAGCAGGAATCCAATAACCCATACTGAGGAGGGGGGGGGGGGGTCCATCATTCACTGGATTAGAGTATCCTATTGGATTTTAAGCAAAACCAGTCAGTGTTTACATGCTAAGATTTAAACCTTTCATGTTTCTACCTAGAGATGGGCATGAAGGCAAAACTTGTTTTGCCATCATTGAAGAGGCTTAATCAGAGTCTATTTTGTACACTTTTTATAGATTGCCCGCAACTGTCTGGCACCTCATGTGGACACAAAAATTGGAGGTTGCCCTATAGACCACTGAATGCAATAGCCAACGTTGGAGAAGGTGCACGAGAATCTCAACCTAGTAGGGCTGTTTAGGTCCCTGACAGATGGTGAGTAAGGAGTAAGGACAAGTGAAAATTATTTCTGTTCCCAACAAAATGATGAATTATCATGTTCAAACTACAACTGTCAACCATCATCAAAATCCAGAAGTCAGAATGTCACCTACACGCAAGCACCATATTTTCAGAAATATTGAGATTTGACACTTCCAAAAGGATTCCTTGTGATGCTATTTACGTGGTTAACATTATTGTTTCTCTGCTCCTCTCTTTAACTGGCAAATATTCAATGTGTCTCCCTATAATCTTTATACAGATCAAAACACTTTTTATTGTTTGGACAAATTTCCAGCTGACATACTAACATACGTATTGACATACCAATTGCACCGAATAGGATAAAATAGCCAAGCCAAATGTCCAATGTGCATTGCAATTAATTCATTTAAATCATTATTGGATAGTACGGTTCATAATTTGGAAAGATTATAAAGCGAGTACAATTTTGTTGAATATTAATTAAAAAAAACTCTACTGTCTTGTTCATGAATTGCTGGTCCAATTGCAGACTAAAATAAAAGATTCATGAAGCTTCAAAAGAAATAACCTGTAACTGTGGTAACTAATAGAGACATTCAGGTTTAGCTCTAATTAGTGAATGAAAGTAGTGTCATATAATAACCACTTACCAGATACAAGCCAAGGTTGCTGGAGCCAAACCCGTTGTGAGAAAGAAATCCTTTACTTCTACTCCAGAGACAAACCCATCCTGGTCTTTGTCAGTTTTCATGAAGATTTCATCATATTTTGTTTTGTCGGCTGGTGTTACAACCCATTTGATGGGCTGAAAGAGAAAATATTTCTAAAAATAACAACTGCGTGATCTCAAGATATACTTGTTACTCTCTAGGTGCAAATGTCCAACATATGGCACCCTATATATACGGATAAGCATTCGGGAGACCAGTGGGATGGACACAGCTGGATTTGCTGACTCCTGCAGGGCTGCAGGCATCTTTGCCGGGTGCGAACGGGGCACTTCTGCATGCCTTCTCGCCACCCCGGAGCCACAACAATGGGGGTGGGATCAAACCAAGCGTTCAGGCAAACACCAGCTCACTGGTCAGTGAGGTCAGCCCGTGGCTGCTCTTCCTGCTTTTGCATGTTCTTCTCTCACAAACTGTTTTTGTTTATTTCTGATTTACAAACAATTTGGGTGATGGAGAGTTCTCGGGAATGGAACCTTGTCGTAACTTATACATTACCTGCATGTTGCAGAATATATATGGACTTTAACAAGACCTCACAGGCTAATCAGGCAGATTCAATCACATGGGATCTAGGGTGAGCGAGCCCACTGGATAAAAATTGGCTGAGTATAAGGAGTCAGAGGGTAGTTGTGGAGGATTCATTCTTTGACTAAAGAATGGTAACTAGTGGTGTGCCACAGGGATTAGTGCCGGGTCCACTTTTGTTTGTCATCTATATTAACAATTTAAATGACAATGTTGTTAACACAGTTAGTAAGATTGCAGATGATACCAAAATTGGTGATGTAATAGATGTATAGACGATTATCTTAGATTTCAACATGATCATCGCATCAAAGTTAAGGGACCATGTTATGGAGATTGGAATGATAAATGTTTCCTTGAAGCAATTGGGCAGAGTGGATTGCAGAAGTGACAGGTTAAAGATATTGGTGAAGATTGTGGCCAGTTGATTGGTACACGTTTCAGAACATGTCCAGGGACTCCACCCAGGCAGGCTGCTTTGCAAGAGTTCACCTGTGTGTAAGCAAATCTGACTTTTGCCAGAGGGGAATGGGACAGAACTGGCAGAGGATGTGGGGTGGGCCTTGGTGAAGCTTTATTTGCCAGTTCATACAAAAAAAGGCATTAAGCTCATTCATTAGAGATGCATCATTGCCAGAGATCGACCTTGATTTAATCTTGTAGCCTGTGATAGTGTTCAGGCCTGCAAAAGTCATCTGGCAACCACTTAGAGAATAATAGTCATAGAGCACAGAGATGGATCCTTCGGCCCAACTTGCCCATGCAGATGAAGATACCCCTTCTACGCCAGTCCCACCTGCACGTATTTGGTCCCTAACCCTCAAAATGCACTTCTATAGGTTCCCTCAACGTTCTGCACTCCAAGGAACAAATGCATACCCTGCCAAACCTCTCCCAATAGCTCAGGCCCTCATGTGATAGCAACATCCTCATTAATATTTTTCTGCATTCTTTCCGGCTTAAAGACATCTTCCTATAGCAGGGTGACCAAAACTGAACACGATATTCCAAATGAGGCATCACCATTGTCTTATGCAACTGTAACATAACATCCCAACTTCTATACTCAGTACCCTGACTGATGAAAGCCAAAAGCCTTCTTGAACATCTTATCAATCCGTGATGCCAGTAAAGAAACTATGAACCACCAGTCCTAGTTCACTCTGCTCTAAGACACTCCCCAGGACCCTGCCATTCACTTAGCACGTCCTGCCCTGATTTGACTTCTCAAAATGCAACACCTCACACATATCTGCATTAAAATCCATTAACCATTCCTCAGCCCACTTACCCAGATGATCAAGATCCTGCTGTAAATTTTGATAACCATCTTCGCTATCTGAAATACCACTCACTTTAGGGTCATTTGCAAACTTACCAACCATGCCATCTACATTTTCATCCAAATCGTTGATACAAATTACAAACTTCATCGGGCCCAGCACCTAAACTATCTATACTACAGAGGCACAATACAAGTCACAAACTTCCAGTCCGAAAAACAACCTGCCACCATCACCTTCTACTTCCTTGCATGAAGCCAATTCTTAATCCAGTCGGCTAACTCGCCATAGATTCCACAAGATCTAACCTACCACAGTAGCCTACCATGTGGAACCTTATCAAAGGTCATGCTATAGACACCCTCTTTGGCTTTGGCCTCGGCAACCTTTTTGGTTACTTCCTCAAAAAACAAATCAGATTCGTAAAATGATCTCCAAAGAACAAAACTACACTGGCTAGTCAAATGTATACCTTATACCTCAGAATCTTCTTCAGTAATTTGCCTATCACAGATGTTAGGCTCACTGGTCTATAGTTCCGAGGCTTGTCCTTGCAGCCCTTCTTAAATAGAGGCATTTGACCCCTGTCCCAGAGCCTCAATTTCTCTTGTCATCCAGGGTTCCTTACTCCCAACAGCCTTGCCCTTTACTTTACCAGGAACATGCATACCCTGAACTCATCATCACATCTCACTTTCCGGATGTTCCTTTGGCTGCAAGCAACCTACAATCAACTTTAGTAAGCTCTTGACCAATATCATCAAAGTTGGCCTTGCCCCAATTCATGCTTTAAATTTGTACGCCCGCCCTCTGTTTATCTTTAACTATTTTAAAGGTAATAGAACCACGGTCGCTGGTCCCAAAAGGCTCACCCACAGCCACTTGCCTTTTCCAATTTCCTAAGAGTAGTCAAGCTTTGTCCTTTCCCTTGGAGGTCCCTCTATATATTGCCAGAGAAAACATTCCTGAACATATGTGACAAATACCACCCTGTGTAAGCCCTTGGCACTATGATAGTTCCTGTTGCGCAATTGAACTGTTTCACTCGATTGTTTTAGAATTATCTCTTGGTATTTCTAATAACCTTGGAGATCATACTTGGCCTTCTTGAAAGTCACAGAGAGACACAGAACTGCCAAGGTTAATTTACAAAAAACATGTTTCAGGTCGGGACTAATGTTTCAGGTCTGAAAAAGGGTACCGACCCGAAACGTCACCTATCCATGTCTTCCAGAGATGATGCCAAGTTATTCCAGCACTTTAGGTTTTTTATTCCAGCATCTCCAGTTGCATGTATAGAGTCTGTAAAGGGGTCCTGATTTGAAATGTTACCTATTCATGTCCTCCAGCAATATGTATTTTTGCAAATCTTGGATCTGGACTTGGATCTTTAGACAGTGAATCTCCCTGTTTGTGCAAGGTTTCTAATTAAAATAGATCCTAACAACAATGTGGAACAGCAGCGGAACTCTAGTCCTGGGATCACCGCAATAAAATTCAATACCAATTGAAACCAAAGGGATTAAGTGCCAAGAACCATCTTGCATTCTTTTGTATGCTATTCAATTACAGAATTTTAAAAGATTCAGCTAAGTTTAGGAAAGAGGAAAGATCCAGGAGAATTGGATCTGATGGTCAGGATTCATGTCAGGGTATCAATATCTCAGATGTAGGTCAAAGTTACAGGCATGTGAATGAGTTTTTAAAAAAAAGAGGAAAAGAGCCGAGCGCTTGCGCGAGGTATACAGCGGGGGTCAAAAAATTGGGATATTTACACACAAAATTACTAGTTTCGAGCCTCTTTTAGTGCATTTAGTGTTGATTACGTCTACACATCGTTTCTTTTCTTTTTTTTCCGATCCGATTTCTCCGTTGGTACATGCGATTTTGGCAAAGTGAAAAATGCGGAAATCATGCAAAAAGCGCGGAAAATGGATTTAAAAAACGCGGAAATCCGCGGAAATTTCACATGCCTGAAGTTGATGAATTCAGATGAGTGATGAGTCCAGATTCCCCAATCACAGGTATATAGTGTGTAGGGGTTCATGTAGTAATGGATGGAAGGAAGTCAAAACAAAAATATTTCGACTGGTTCACATATGGCAGAATCTCTCAATCTGTACAATTAATGATATATTTTGTAGAAATTAACAAAGGAAAGTTATTAAAGAGGAAATGCTGCTGTTGTGTGCATTACCTGGGTTGCTGGCTTTTTGGTAGGTAGAATTCCCACAGGAGGCAAGGATTGTCGGCTTTCCTTGGCAGAAGGAGGAGACGGAATAAGTGGCACCGAGGGTGGAACGCTAACTTTTTTCCTCTTTGATGGAGGTATTAAGGTAGGTGGTAATGAAAATGGCACAGACTCCTTCTCGAGAGCACGGTAAACCAAGTACATGGCCTTGTAAAAGAAAAATATGATACTAAATCATTAAAATAATCACAGAACAGTATACAAAAATTATATAAAATATGCTTGGAACAATAAAATAGCTACCTTTTCCACAACTATGTACCTGAAATCCTCCATTCAGGCTTCTGTCGTAGGTTGTGAATAAAAGGTTCGCATTAGACATCAGTAATTGGATTGATGAAAATATCATCAGGTTCCCTATTCCACTATATTTACCTGGTCATGACCACATCACACTCCACATCTACCAACCTGGCCCAAAATAAAACATTAAGTAGTGGAAATGAAATCGTCATCACCAGTCCCCCATTGTAATGTCTGCTCTTTCAATATTGACTCTCTTCCTCGCTGTGATATGTTTAAGATTGAATTTGAGTTCTTGCAACCTTGTTCTCACAAGATCCCAAAATAAACTTCAGACCTCAGCATCTTCACTGTGATCATTACCTTCATGGCATTTTCCAGGAGCTGAAGATGCCTGCTGTAGGTAGTCATGGTCTCAGAAGCATATAGGAGGGCATGGATCATTGCTGCCAGGTTAGCCGTGAATTTTATGCCAGGTGATTAAGTACTGTGTAAAATACCTGCAATCAGCTGCAGAAATTAACCAAATTTGAGGTATCCTTTTTTGTAGTTAAGGCGTACAGGGACAATGTTCTACATTATACTAGAATAACTTGACCTAGACACAAAGAGATCATGAGGGCATGTCTTCAGTTCTCGAGTTTCGATCCCATCTAACCCAGAACCTTTGCTAAATTTAGTGTTCTCACCCATTTCTTAATATCACATGGAGTAAACCAAATTAGCTGAAAATGGCATTGCATGATGGGGGAGCTCTCAAAGAAAGGCAAGATGGAACTTCTACTTGGCACTTCTGGCTAAACAGAATAGGAAACATTTCAGCCTTGGCTTTAACACACATTCAAGTGTTGGTTTTGAGGTTCTTCCCCCAAACTTTTCCAACAACCTTCACCCAGAGGAACGACATATCCTGTCCACAGTGACCAGAGGCTTTGAGTTGCAAGAGTCCAGCATCTCTCCATGACACACCGAGATGCTGCCTGACCCACTGGGTTACTCCAGCATTTTCTGTCTAAAAACAAGATCTCTCCACTTACAACAACTGGAACTTGAAAATGGCTCCAAAATGGCGACTCTGTATACTGTCTCAGTGTACTACTTCTGTACACTTGTACACTTCCGAGATGCTTACCTAATATGTATGTAAATGCTTCTGTATAGCGATACTTGTAATGAACTGTAAACAAAATGAATTCCATTGTACCTCAGAACATGTGACAAATAAAGTACCATACCAGGTTGTGAATGCTCTTGGAGCCGCTTCCTCTGCTCAGCTGGTTAAATGTCTGGCATAATTCGATATGGCAGGACTAACAAGCTTTGCTCTGATCTGTCAGTTGGAGGATTGTTTATTCTATCAATTGACTGCTGTAATCATGTAATCAATTGTTACAGGTTTGCTCGGTTCACAACTATGTAATAGACATTTCTTTCTTGATCGCAGCATGCACTCTTGCCTTGTTCATTGAATCAGGGTTGAATCACTGGTTTGATCGGAATAGCAAAGTAAGGACTATTCCAGGCTCTGAGGAGGTAGACGAAGATGATGTGAATGTTTGTTGTTGCAGATGACATGCCGCATCTCATGGATGCCCAGTGTTCGGATGCCTTCTCTGTTCTGAATCCCTCCCATTAGCAAAGACAATAATGGCAATAACATATGTGGCAAAGTTGTTTAAGAACTACACTATTTATTGAGCAATCCCTCAAGTATAATTACACCATCAGAGATATACACTGAACTACTCATCAGAAAGCATGTAATTTGCAGATTACAGCATGCAGATTATAGCTCTCAGCAGGAAGTCCAATTATGACTGTCAAGAAATGTGAATCTTTCCTACTTTCTCATTTAATCAGCAGAATGAGGGAACTATATTGACACCAACACGATAAGTAAAATATGACTGGATAAAACTAATTTAAGACCTAAAATTTATATTCAGATTTTACTGCTTTTAACAACCAAAGTAAGGGTTTTTGAATTATTCTTAATGTCATCTCACCCATCTTCTGTTAACCTGATTGCATTTAAAAATGAACACCGCCAGGCATCTAGACATACATGAAAGATATTATATATTCTTTTAAGATTTATATATAGGTACATAAATAACTGACAGTTTCAATAAAACAACTCAATAAGGAACTAGAGAGGAAACCGTAGGCATCACCTTTGAATTCAATTCACATAACTATTTTTATAATGATTAAACGTGAGCCATGAAGCTTTCAGAAATAGACTTTGTTCTATTTCATTCTGAGGCACTGTTCGCAATCACCATGGTGAGTGGCAGATTGACCTGTGGGCTTCATGTATTTGATAAAATTACATCCACAACAATATTTAGAAGATCCTTCATGTAAAACCACAAACTTAAACAAAATAGAGGATATAGTTAATAAGTACATAGCATTAAAAAAATTATCCAACAAGACTCAAGGTATTGTCATTGTCGTTTTTGAGCAGACCATGAACTGTGCAATGTTAATCTAGAGACGCTACGGTTAATTCTATATTTCCAGCAGGAAATGTGCAATGTTGTTCTCACCAGGTTATTTTATCTCAGCTGCCAGTTAGTCACACAGAGCACAGAAATCACTGAATTAGCCTGGATATCATTTTCTGATCATCTCTGCAGGGAAGTATCAAGCTCCCAAAAAGCACAGCTTGCATCAGGGAATTCAAGTGTTGTCAACAATACAAATAAATATTTAGTCTACAACTGATTCCATATTATAGATACGGTACCAGCAGTTGAAATATCAATAACAAGAGAGGGCCTGAAATAAGTTATATCGAGGTATAGCTTACATTTCCCACTTGCTTTTGAAACTCAGAGTGGTCAGCAAATTTATTTATACAGTAAGATTTTCAAGCTCAATGGTGGTAATGCAATTAGTTCACTGGCTGCTGTGTTTCCTATGTAACAGCAGTACCGACATTACACAAGATATAATGTTTACAATAAAGCATTGGAACATTTGTGAGAGATGTTTTATAACTATGTTCTATTCAATCATTTGTAATTAAAGTACTCCTCGCGCTTTTTATATATTCAGTAGTTTTAATATTAAACTTCAAAGGAAACTTTATAAAGAGAAATAACACAAAGATAAGTCATAGAGTGATACAATGTTGAAACAGGCCCTTCGGCCCATCTTGCCCACACTAGCCAACATGTCCCAGCTACACTAGTCCCACCTGCCCGCGTTTGGTCCATATCCCTCCAAACCTGACCTATCCATGTGCCTGTCTAACTGTTTCTTAAATGTTGGGATAGTCCTTGCCTCAACTACCTCCTCTGGCAGTATGTTCCATACACCCACCACCCTTTGTGTGAAAAAGTTACCCCTCAGATTCCTATTAAATCTTTTCCCCTTCACCTTAAACCCATGTCCTCTGGTCCTCGATTTACCAACTCTTGGCAAGACACTCTGTGCATCTACCCGATCTATTCCTCTCATGATTTTATACACCTCTATAAGATCACCCCTCATCCTCCTGCACTTCAAGGAATAGAGTCCCAACCTACTCAACCGCTCCCTATAGCATAGACCCTCTAGTCCTGGCAATATCCTCGTAAATCTTCTCTGTACCCTTTCCAGCTTGACATCTTTCCTATTGCATGATGCTCAGAAATGCAGCCTCACTAACGTCTTATACAAATGCAACTTCTATACTCAAAGGAGTATAGGAAGGAACTCCATCAGTTTCCATCAGTGAAGGCATTGCCCTCCCCACTATCAAAAACATCTACGTAAGGCACTGCCTCTTGATGACAGCATCTATCATCCAGGATCTCTATGACCCAGTCAATGCCCTCGTCTTATTGCTGCCATCAGGCAGGAGGTACAGACCCTGAAGTTACACAACATCAGGGTCAGGAACAGTTACTTTCCTACAAACATCAAGTTCTTGAACTGACCCGCTCAACACTAATCCTACCTCAGTACCACCTCTTGTACTACGATGGACTTGTTTCTTATTGTGTTTTACACTAATATATTTTTCTTTGGAGAGCCTTTATCTTCTCAATGTCTTGCAGAATGTATGTGAAAGTTACATTCTCATTTGTGTCCGAGTCCCTGTGCTGCCACTGCAAGCAAGATTTCAATTATATTTTGTACATTACTGTACTTGTGCATATAATAATAAACTTGACAGACTTGATTAGAGGTTGGTCTGAGAGACTGCAAAAGAAGAACTGCAGGACGCAGAGGACTCAAGGGCTATGGATCCATTTTCTACAGCAGAGGGGGAAAATACTATAATTACTAAAGAAAGAGGACATCTTAAATATCCTAGAGAGGAAAGCATCATTTTGGGACCAAAGGCAGCGGTGATAGGGTAATTGAGAATAGGATATGCAGCCTTGCAAAAGGCAAGGTGGGAGGAAGTGTGGTCAAGATAACTGTGTGTGTCAGTGGGTTTATAGTAGATGTCAGTTGATAGTAGACTATCTGTCTACTGATGTCTACTCCCTGTGATGGAGACAGAGAAATCAAGAAATGGGAGGCGGGAGTCAGAAGTAGTCCAAATGAATTTGATGGCAGGGTGGTAGTTAAGAGTAACATTGATTAAAACAATGTTCTGCATGGATGCAGGTAGAAGTCCAGATACAGTCATCAATGTAGCAAGGAAAGAGTTGGGGGAATGGTGCTTGTGTTTGTTTGGAGCAAGGACTGTTCAATATAACAAACAAAAAGGCAGACATTGGGCAACAGTGGCACAGCAGTAGAGTTGCTGTCTTACAACGCCAGAGACCCGGGTTCAATCCTGACTACAGGGTCAAATTGCAGAAAATTGTGAACACATCCCAGACCATCACACAAACCAACCTCCCTTCTATTGATTGAATCTACACTTTAAGCTGCCTCGACATAGCCACCAGCATAATCAATAATGTCTCACCCCGGACACTCCCTCTTCTCCCCTATCCTATCAGGCAAGAGGTACAGAAGTGTTAAAACACATACCGCCAGATGCAGGGACAGTTTGTAGGTTAGTTACCTAAAATTAGAGACTTCAATGTTCATACTGTTAGGTTATAAGCTCCCCAAGCGGAAAACGAGGTGCTGTTCCTCCAGTTTGCGTGTGGCCTCATTCTGGCAATGGAGGAGGCCAAGGACAGAAAGGTCAATACGAGTATGGGAATGGGAAGGGACGTTAAAATGGTTAGCAACAGGGACATCCAGCAGGCCTTGGCAGACTGAGTGCAAGTGTTCAACAAAACAATCGTCTGGTCTATGCTTGGCCTCGCCAATGCAAAGGAAGCCACATTGGGAACACCAAATACAGTAGATTAAGTTAGAGGAGGTGCACATGAATCTCTGTCTCACCTGGAAGGACTGCTGGGGTCCCTGGATTGCAGCAAGGGAGGAGGTAAAGGGCGGGAGTTACATCTCCTCGGTACAGGACACAGAGAAGACGTGGGTGACGCTTCCATCTATAATAGCAGGGGCATAATCACATTTGCTGAGGACAATCTGATTTATATTAGAATAGAAAGCCTCATCTTGGGAGCAGATGCAGCAGAGGAGAAAATGAGAGTAGGGGATAGCATCTTTGCGCGAGGGAGGGTGGGAAGAGATGTAGTCCAGATAATTGTGGGAGTCAGTGGATTTGTTGTAGATGTCAGTCGATAGCCTGGGCCCTGTGATGGAGACAGCAGATCATGAAAGGGGAGAGGTGTCAGAGATTGTCCAAATGAATTTCAGGGCAGGGTGGAAGTTGGTGGTAAAGTTAATTAAATCAACTAGTTCTGCACAGATGCAGGTGACAGCCGCTATGCATTTGTTGATGTGGTGAATGAGTTGGGGGTGGTGCCAGTGCATATTTGGAATAAGGGGTGTTCTACATAACCAGGTACAGCTGGGGCCAATGAGATTGCCTATGACTACACCTTTAACGAAGAACATTCAGTCTGGAGAAGGGTCCCGACCTGAAACAATGTCCATCCATTTCCCTCCACAGATGCTGCCTGACCCAACTAAGCATCTAAATGTAGTTTAAAATTCAAAAAATAATCTTTAAAATTTGGAACAGATATTATAAAATTCTTGGCATAAAATAGACTAAACTGGAGCCAGTAGACAGTGGAGGGTGGAGATAGAGATAGAGCTGGTGATAAGAAGAGATACAAAAGGCTGCAGATGCTGGAGTCTGATAAAGAGGGAAGATGACAAATGGAACAAATTAAGAGAGGGATGAATGACAGATGGAACGAGTGGGGGGGAAAGGGTTTGGAGAATTTGTGCAGATCAGAAGGAGAATGAAAGGAGCACACAGGAAGCAATTTACCTGAAATTGCAAATGAACTCTCACTCAGCTCCCTTCTCTCTCCTGATCAACCCAAGTTCCCCCAACCATTCACCCCAAGCCCCCCATCACCCCGTTTTGTTCTGCTCCCCACATTTCCCTTTGCCTCCGCAGATGCTACCTGACCCACCGGGTTCCTCCTACAATTTATTTTTTTGCTCTAGATTACAGCATCTGCAGTCTCTTGTGCTTCTAAAGTAAACTTCAAGGATGTAATGAATGTCAGTATCAGGAACTACATATTGGCTAGTCACACATCAGATAACCTGTGGTTTTTAAATGGATGGAATAAGATTAATTTGTAACTTACAACAGCAAATTCATCACGGTCTAATAAACCATCACGATCGGTATCACTAAGATCCCAGACCTAGAAGATATTTTTTAAAACAAGTTAGTATTTGAGATTGTTCAACATTGAGCAATTATATTTTGTAAAACTCTGATACTAGACTTACTCCAAGATTAGTATTTACCATTAACTTCAAAAATTCTAAAGTCCCCATGATTTTTGTTTTATTTTATACCAGAACTTATTGTAACTGGAAAATCATTTCAACATAGCAGCTGATAAAGGAGATCTGTAAGTAAATATGATATGCAACTGTTTATCTGCTTAACCAATTGGTTTGAGGCTTAGTAAAAAGATAAGTAGAGGAAATCTTAATGAGCAAACCGACTTGATGTTGTGATTGTGTGTGAAATTGCTTATTTTTATTGCTCTATTGCTGGACTGTGGGTGGCCTTTCATTTCACTGCACATCTTGTATGTGTATGTGACAAATAAACTTGACTTGACACCTTGGATATCTATTCTTCACTGCACAATTGCTGTTCCCATCAATGATATTACTAAAACAAAATCCAGCTCTAATGTCTGGAAGCTTCAACAAATAGAGCAACACATTTTAAATGTGGTAATACTAAAGAGCCACACAACAAAATCTTTAAATCATTCCTCAAATTTCATGATGACATTGGACTTTGGCCATCAAATCTATGCAGTCACAAAACAAATCCATTCCTGTTCCTGGTAATCTTTTCTTATTCATGTGCCTATCAATTCTTGCTGTATGATTCTGCTGCCATCTATCTGCACTCAGAACAATTTAAAATAACCAATTAACCTTCCAACCACATGCAGGAGGAGACCAGAAATCGTGGGGGATGTCCACATAGTCAAAGAAAGAACAGGCAAACTCCACACAGACTGCATCAGAGTTCGGAACTGAACCTACATCACTGAGTTGTTAGGCAGCAAGTCCACCTGCTGTACAATACTTAGTTTAATAAAATGCTATTGCAAAGATCACTTAAATAAATAATTATACTTTTTTTTACATCTTCTTACCCTTTCCAGGACATTGTAATTTAAAGTTAAGAAATTTAAATAAAAAGCAGGTTGCAGATAGCGACATGGCAATTCCAAAGCCTGACTGCTAATTTTGATGTCAAAGCTGATGATTTCATTGTTATTGAAATTAGACAATTTATTTTGAACTGACCAGTGCTCCCTACATTTTTACTTTAAAAAGTCCTGCTTGAGAAAAGTTGCTGTAGTTTATTTGTTCTCAGTTTTCCTCTTCTCTTTAAAAGACTATGAAAGCAATACAGTCAACACCCACGAGTTCAGAGATACATTCCACACATCATCCAAATAAACACCAACACTGAGTTGCCAATAGACTCTCTATTTCTTTAAGACAGAAAGATGCAAATACTAAACCGACATCATAATAGCCCAAAAAATTCTGGCTGAAATAAATTCCATGTGCTTGCCACTGACCCAGTTCTATTTGCATACATGTTCACAGGATATTCATTCATTTTTAAGATTAAGATTTTTCTTACCCTTCCCAGGACATCCACAGGTAGTTTAGAGTTGAGAAGCACAGGTTTCACTTTATCACCAGACAGAAAACCATTCACAGGATTAAGGCTGTCAAAGATTATATCATACTTCGACTTTTCTTCAACCTGTAATTTATGTACCAATATAGATGTGTTATCAATTATATATCAACATTTCTAAGTTGCCTTAAATGTTCATTTAAACTTTGATAATGATAACTGAATGGTTTAGATATAATCAAAAATTATTTAATGAAAATAATCTAATTCACAAGCTTTAACATTTTGTTAATTGCTCACACAAAAAGCATTGAATTTTACATACAGAAAGCTCTTAGGGTTGGAAAATATTCACATTTTATCATATCATATATATACAGCCGGAAACAGGCCTTTTCGGCCCACCAAGTCCGTGCCGCCCAGCGATCCCCGTACATTAACACTATCCTACACCCCACTAGGGACAATTTTTACATTTTACCCAGCCAATTAACCTACATACCTGTACGTCTTTGGAGTACCTGTACTGTTTGATTGATATCAGGCTCATATGGTGTGCACCCACAGCTCTAGATAAGTGTGTGAATAGTAGTGTAGGATGGGGCCTGCCAAGATTTCTGAAGTCCAATACATTTAATAAAGTACCAGAGTCTCCAGGAAGTTCCCAGGTACAAAGTCTCATTAAGTGATTTATTATGACATGCAACTTTTCTTTTTAAAGTTATTCTTTATGCCAAATTCCACTTTCAGCGTTCAATGAATAGTTTAAAAATCTCATAAAAAGAACAGGTTAAAATGCTGTACCTTCACAGCCCAAGGGACATCAACAGGTGCTGATCCACTATTCGGTAACGGACTGCTTCTATCATTCTAAAAAAATTGTACATAAGATGACAGTGGTAAATTGAAGAATGTCTATGTAAATATTCTATTGAAACCTTACACATTGTTTGAGAGAAAAGAGACAAGATAAAAACAGGCAGTTCCCCTGGCATCCTCATACATCCCCATTGCAGCATTTCTTGCACCATTTTATAATATTGCAATCAGAATTGTAGTCGAACTCCAATGTTATCTAACCATAGTTTGATAAGAATGTAGTACAACTTTTCATGTACAATTTTCTAACTAGAAAAAAACATTGTGCTTTATTTCCTTTTCTTTAGAAAATGGCTTCACGAATGTATTCATTCCAAAATTGCTTTATACTTCTATGCCATTTAGCTTTTACTCTTCTAAAGAAATATGTTTTCAGTGCTTAAATGTTACAATAAACCAATAGAATTACCAATACTATTCTGCAATTTTGCCATATTTACTTTGAATCTGTCGCAACCTACTCAGTATTAATCAATCCCGATCCCAACAATTTGGCATCACCCACATTCTAGAAATTTGATGCCCCAAGTCCAAAACCTTAATAAAAATTATGAACAGCACCAATTGAAAAAGCACTTACACTCATGGAAGCGCACTTGCTACGTTTTCTCACACTGCATAACAGTCCCCCTTCTGAGTCCCCTAGCTATCCATTTTACAACATCTTTGCCGATTCTAGAATTTCAGACCTCACGGTGCCCTCCATAGTTTGGGACAAAGACCCATCATTTATTTATTTGCCTCTGTACTCCACAATTTGAGATTTGTAATAGAAAAAAAAATCACATGTGGTTAAAGTGCACTTTGTCAGATTTTAATAAAGGCCATTTTTATACATTTTGGTTTAACCATGTAGAAATTGCAGCAGTGTTTATACCTAATCCCACCATTTCAGGGCACCATAATGTTTGAGACACAGCAATGTCATGTAAATGAAAGTAGTCATGTTTAGTATTTTGGTGCATGCCCTTTGCATGCAATGACTGCTTGAAGTCTGCGATTCATGGACATCACCAGTTGCTGGGTGTCTTCTCTGGTGATGCTCTGCCAGGCCTGTATTGCAGCCATCTTTAGCTTATGCTTGTTTTGGGGGCTAGTCCCCTTCAGTTTTCCCTTAAGCATATAAAAGGCATGCTCAATTGGGTTCAGATCGGGTGATTGACTTGGCCACTCAAGAATTGACCATTTTTAGCTATGAAAAACTGCTTTGTTGCTTTAGCAGTATGTTTGAGATCATTGTCTTGCACAAGAATGAACCGCCGGCCAATGTGTTTTGAGGCATTTGTTTGAACTTCAGATAGGATGCGTCGATACATTTCAGAATTCATTATGCTACTACCATCAGCAGTTGTATCATCAATGAAGATAAGTGAGCCAGTACCTTCAGCAGCCATACACACCCAGGCCATAACACCCCCACCACCATGTTTCACAGATGAGGTAGTATGCTTTGGATCTTGGGCAGTTACTCCTCTCCTCCATACTTTGCTCTTGCCATCACTCTGATATAAGTTAATCTTCATCTCATCTGTCCACAAGAACTTTTTTCCAGAACTGTAGTTGCGCTTTTAAGTACTTCTTGGCAAACTGTAACCTGGCCATCCTATTTTTGTGGCTAACCAGTGGTTTGCATCTTGCAGTGTAGCCTCTGTATTTCTGTTCATGAAGTCTTCTGCAGACAGTGGTCATTGACAAATCCACACCCAACTCCTGAAAAATGTTTCTGATCTGTCGGACAGGTGTTTGGGGATTTTTCTTTATTATAGAGAGAATTGTGTCATCAGCTGTGGAGGTCTTCCTTGACCTGCCAGTCCCTTTGCGATTAGTAAGCTCACCAGTGCCCTATTTCTTCTTAATGTTCCAAACAGTTGATTTTGGTAAGCCTAAGGTTTGGCTGATGTGTCTAACAGTTTTATTCTTGTTTTTCAATCTCACAATGGCTTCTTTGACTTTCAGTGGCACAACTTTGGTCCTCATGTTGATAAACAGCAATAAAAGTTTCCAAAGGTAATGGGAAGACTGGAGGAAAGACTAGGTACTGAGAGCGCTCTAATACCTGCATTAAGGAGGCAATTAAACACACCCGAGCAATTACAATCTCCTGTGAAGCCATGTGTCCCAAACATTATGGTGCCCTGAAATGGGGGGACTATGTATAAACACAGGTGTAATTTCTACATGGTGAAACCAAAATGTACAAAAATGGCCTTTAATAAAATCTGACAATGTGCCACATGTGATTTTTTCTATTACAAATCTCAAATTGTGGAGTACAGTGGCAAATAAATAAATGATGGGTCTTTGTCCCAAACATTATTGCGGCCACTGTATGCATTGGTCAATTTTTGGTTTGTTTTTAGGAATTTGGATAAATTACTTCTATTGCATTACCTTCACCGACTCT
Organism: Rhinoraja longicauda; assembly: GCF_053455715.1. Taxonomy (NCBI): domain Eukaryota; kingdom Metazoa; phylum Chordata; class Chondrichthyes; order Rajiformes; family Arhynchobatidae; genus Rhinoraja; species Rhinoraja longicauda. The sequence goes on along the minus strand of NC_135963.1, from coordinate 26,982,082 downwards.
CTCTTTTACCTCCAAAGAATTCAATGACATTGGTCAAGCAAGACTTTCCCTTCTAAAATCTGAGCTGATTATTCATCTTTTTTTTTGTGGTTTGTAGTTATTTTTATTTTATCCTTTAGTTGGCAACCCATTATATTTCCTGTTGGGATTGGAAGCTACTAGAGGTTAATGGTTTTGAAGCTGCTGTATTTGTTTTTATGCTGCCTATACTTTAATAACCCCATTCTCATCTGAACTTTCATTATTTTGCAGGTGCTTGCGGTTTCAGTTCCACCTCAGAAAATATCTGCTCAGTACTTCTTGGGACATAGTTGAAAAGAGAACATGGTTGGTTGTTTCATTGTTTGTAATTACTTCCACACTTTTAAGATCCAACATGCTTAACCTTATGCAAGAGTAAGAAATGGGACATAAAAGAAATAGAAAGAAAGCATAACATGGAAGACAATGGCAAGAGAGGGGTCCTGGAGGATTAAAAAATAGGTTACATGACACAAGAACAGAGGGTTGGAGAGATATCACAGGGGACAACCATCTTCACTGGAAAGCACTAAGATGACTGGGAAAGAGAGAATGAGGGGACAGAGAAGGGAGGAAGAGAAACATTTAAAAACACCATGTCGTCTGCTGTGTTTAAATGCAACACTAAGATTTTAAAAAGGTATCATCAAAGATCAGATTCATAGCTTTTATTGAAAAGGTGTAAATTCCAGACAATTCATGAACAAGAACTAAGACAATATTCTATGCCAATTTCAAATGACTGAAAATAAGAAATTAATTCACTTACAATTTTAGGTGCTGGGGCAGTAAGATTTAAACTAGTCAAAGAGACCTCAAGTCCATTTTGCGCACACCCTACAAGCTTTAAGGCAACAAAAAATTCCTAAAGGAAATAAAATAAGTAACAAAATCAATTTATCACATCATCACAACAGATTAACTCACCAGAACATCCTATTTCCACTTCTAGAAAATTGCCAGGTTCAAAACATGCCTTGGCTCGTCTGATACTGAAATTCTTAGCCACATATTTTTACTTTGAAAAGTGACTGTCAAATTAGCCTTCCAAATGACAATAATCTTGCAGACGCTTTTAACTCTCCTACCTGACTCCTGACTGGCACCGTCCAGTTCATACATTAACCCATCCCTGCTATCCAACGCCAGCTACCTCTTAATCAAATGCCTTGTCCTTCAAATTCTAATTATGTTTTCCAAATTCATCTTTGATCTTGCCCTTCCTGATTTCTGTAATCTCTCTGTGCTCTTCCAGCATACAAGCGCTTCTCCAATTATGTTCTCGAGCATGCCCAATTTAATATCTTCAACTAATGAGGATCAGGTCATCAGCTGGCATGCCCCAAGCTTAATTCCCACTCAAAATCTTTCTTTTGCTATTTAAAACATTATTTGGAAGCCAATTTATTGAACAAGATTTTGATCACCTACCCTAGCATCTAATGTTACTCAGCATTCGGTTTTTTTCTGTAATTCTTTAGCTACATTAAAAGCACAACATGAAAATTTACCGTTAATGCTGTCAAAATTAAAATTTAAAAAAATCCAGGCTTCCACAACCTATTCCAAATTTAATGTTTAAATACCTGTTTATTTAAAAAGCCCTTTGCATCTGCATCAGCTAAATCCCATATCTGAAAAAGAAAGGCATTAAATACATTGAAATCATTCTGCAACATAATAAAATATCATCGTTGTCTGATTTGTATTCACATGCACTTTTGCAGCATTCCACAGCCTTGAAAATCTAAGGTAAAGTTCAGAAAAATAAGGCTAAATCCATTAATTGAATTACTGAGGAATATCAGCAGATGTTTCCCAAATCTAGATGTACTATGAGCCATATCATTATTGTCATTGCTTCTGAGAAGTCGGAGAGTCATCCATTTTGGTTGAATTAGTCAATAACCCCAGATGTGATTTGTGTGAGGATTGTTAAAAGAATCACAATTTAAATTCAAAGGATTTGAAAGATTATGACCAGGGCAATATTTATGTTGTCTACTGCATAGAAAAGCAATCACTAGAATCATACAATACGGAAACAGGCCTTTGAGCCCAACTTATCAATGCCAACAAAGATGCTTCATTTAAGGTAGTCCCATTTGCCTGCACCTGGACCAGAGCCCTCTAAATTTTTACAGCACATTATCCGACCTTCCCAATTTAAATGAATTCATTTATATTTGGCTTGGCCTTAATCTTTCCTGTCGATGTTCCTTGTCAAATGTATTTTAAATGTTATCAGTCCTGTCTCAACTACTTCATCTGGCAGCTTGTTCCATATACTCTTTACCTTCTGTGTGAAAATGTTGCCTCTACAGTTCCCATTACATTGATCCCCTCTCATCTTAAACCTATGTCCAATTCTCAATTCTACCCTTGAATAAGGCTCTGCGCATTCACCTTATCTATTCCCCTTACAATTTTATACACCTCTACAAGATCACTACAAGATGGGTTTCCTTCGGATGCACTGGTTTCCTCCCACATCCCCAAGACATGTCAGTTTGTAGGTTAACTGGCTTACATAAATTGCTCCTAGTGTGTAGGGCGTGGATGAGAAAGTGATCACAAGGAAAACGTACAAACTCCATACAGACAGCACCTGAGGTCATGATCAATCTCAGGTCTCTGTAAAACACCAACTCAACACTGTGCCACTGTGCCACCCTAAAAAACAGCTCTTGAAATTCAAAGGCAAATGTAAAGAAACACAATTTCATCAAAAAGTAAATAAAACTAATGGACAAGACTTGATAGTAAACATAATGTCATGAGATACAAATGACAATGGGATGCTAGATGATTTAACACACTCAGGTATCCTTAGAGGCAATTAGCCTTGTTAAAACACCTATTCACCCTCAACCTGACTTTGGTTCACGTAATTAAAAGCAAAATTGCAGATGCTAAAAATTAAACAGAGCATGCATACAAAAAGAGCACTCTTTTATTTTACGAGTTCCATGTAACTTGTGTAATAACGTAATTATTCACGGTCTCCTACTTAAATTGCAAGAAGCCTTTAGATTTACATTATCGCAATGTCACTATGCATCTGTGGCTCATAAAAAGGAATAAATTAAACCACAGAGAAGCATGCCGATGGTCATCAAACCAGCAGTAACAATAACTAAAAATGGCAGAGATTTTCATAGCTGTTCTACCCATTGTTAAATTTAAAAAAGCTCCTTCAAGTCAAACTTTATTTCCCTCCCTGCGTCTGATTTAACTCAATATCAGCTTATTTCCTTACTGTCATTTGTTTTTAACAAGTCATATTAGTTAAATAAGATAGTTGTTGATCCCAGCAAATTGTTATCAGTTCACCCATGCAGATAATTTCAGCTGACATTTTCATTTTTCATCTGAATAATTTCACGAATAAATAAATAGCACAAATAACAAGATGAGTATTTGAACCAACCCAAGGCAATAATACTTTCAAAGGTCATAGAGTTACGTTAGATGGTCGTGGAAGAGTAATACAGTAAGGTTTTTATGCTGCGGTTCACGACATACAAATCAAAACCAAAAGTTTCAACCGAAGGTTACTCAAAGTTATAACAAGATGAGAGATAAATCAAAAATATATATAATAAAGCAGTGACAAAACAGGGACAAAGGAAAGATTCGGAACAAGATTATTTTTTGAAAAGGGTAAATGTTACAGTTAATTAACTATTTAACATAATGAATAATTTATTTACTACATTACTGTATGACTTACAGACAATGAGACTAATGCACCAATTATTTATTTAGGTGCAGAATACAGTTCAGAAAGTATACATCCAACAAGAGAAAGCAGTACCTTTCCAAGTATGAGATCTGACAGGCCAGACCTTTTCAGAAATGAGGCAGCTTCTGCTGCTCCAACTCTCCCACTGTTCGTTGAATCGATCTGCAGAAATAGGGAAATAAGATATTTCCAAAAAATATTGCAATTAGTTTTTGGCAAGTAGTTACTCTGATTACGGCACATAAATGCTTAAAACAGAATTTCCTATGTTGGCCATTTAATGGATGATATCCCAGTGTACTAAGAAGATTGAGATTATTTTTTCTTGAGGGTTAGGGTTATGGATTTGGGAGGGATTTGGGAAGAAGCAAGAAAATGGTGCTGTGTGTTCATCTCCATAAGTAAACAAACAAAAAAAGTAACAAAAAAGGTTCTTATGGGTAACTCATCCACTTGTTGGACGAGCTGTGATGTTGTATTGTGTAACTCTTGGTGAGTTTACTTAATAACCCATAAAAATATTGGGGGGGAGGGGAGAGAGAGGGGGGGGGGGGGGGAGGGGGAGATACAAACCTTATTTTTGAATATTTGTTTGGGAGATAAGTTTGACGCATTAAACATTTTATTTTATATTCTTGTCGCTATCGAAAACTAGAGTCCAAATTCAAAAGAAATTTGACTTGGGATCCTCTGAAAAGCTAATCCCGTCCAAAAACAATGTATACATGTAATGGCTTTTCCAACGCAGTCACTGGCAATAACTGACGAGAAACCTTTATTAAACGATGTTTGGTCTCCCTTGGTCAATTTATTTTTAAACCATCAAAGCCCATCGTAATGTGTTTCTAAAAATTCTGACAAGCATCCGCTAGCTGTCCAGGAATGTCTTGTTTTATATCACCTAATAGCCCAATCAGGTGGGAGAGCTGATAAACCAGAAAACTGTGCATTAATGTTCACACACACAAAAAAAAACTTAATTACTTGCACCATTGCATTTCCTTCAGAATTAAACTGAAAGAAAATAATTTTAAATGAGTGTCAATGCAAAATAAATCTCTGCATAATTATTTTTTCGTATGTGATCGTTTGATCATTTTTCTTTCCATAGCAATGAATCTGACAGTAAAGAACAAATGATCTATGTAAAATTAATATTAAGAGGTTTGTGTGGAATAACATAAGTTCCAGGAGATAAATTGATTTCTTTGCAATAACCGGATGCACAGATAAAATTTAAAAAGCTGCCCCATGTTTGAACTGTTATCATTACAAAGAAAAAACATAATACGACTTAGCTTTTAAACAGGTAAAATATTTTTGCAGGAGAATTGATGTGATCATTGATTATTCTTGTTAAATAAGGGTGTCAAAGGTTACAGGGAGAAGGCAGAGAGGGAAAGAGGTAAAAATAGATTAGCCATGATCGAACGGCAGAGCACACTCAATGGGACAAATGGCCTAATTCTGCTCCGATGTCTTAATCTCTTGATAACCTGGGTGGTTTCTGCATACTTCCAATAGTTTATAATGTTCACCAAATTGCCAATGAACCGTTAAACACTTAGCTGTTAAGAGCCAACCACATTAGTGGATCTGGAATTGCATATAGGCCAAACCATGTGAAGATGGTAGGTGTTCCTGAAAGACATTAGCGAACGTGCCTTCATATACAATAACATAAAAATAAAAGCAGCAAAAGGGCATGCAGCCATCCAACTTGTTCTGCCAGTCTATTCATCAGCATTAACTCTTCTTTACTGCAGGAATCAATATGCTTGGACTCCTTTAATGAACAAAAATCTATCGATCACATTCTGAAATACACAATGTATAAGATTTGTACCGAGCTTCCTTATCCAGGTCTTGAAAAGCAATATAATTCTGCTTTGGTTACCTTCACTGGATCGAATGACGTCAATAAACATTTAGCAAGTTGTATCGGGTAGAAAGCGGTGAATAAAAGGTATGCACGCATTTTCCCCATCCCATCACAACGCATCATTTAGCAGTCAAGGAAGGTTTAGCCTGCCAATTTCTTCTCTCCCCTAGTTATAAAGACTCCAATCTGTTTCTATACCTTATTTTAGGGGATAATGAATTCTCATATCTATTATTAAATTAATTGCATCCATAATGTCTGCTGCCCAGTTATAGGATATCATGTATCCACCACCCATCCGATTCTGCCTCAACTCCAAAGCATTCCATGTTCCAACAACCACTTGTTTTAAAAACTTCCCTACATATGCTCCTCAATCCTCTCTAACTTAGTGATGCACTCCCAATCTTCCCATCCAAACACTTTCACCATTCCTCACATTTCTTCAATTTTAAAATTTCCAAAGTTTCCTCTGTGCCTCTCTTGCAAAAATAAAAATGATCCCACCCCTTCAAGATTCTCTTCATTATAATTTCCAAACATTGACCTCATTTAGTGTGCGAGTGCCAGGCAATCACATCACTTCTATTCACCAGTATTTTTAGACCAAGTAAAGAGTAAAAGGTAGCCATATTATCCATTCATGTCTATTGCCCATTGATCCCTGCTTGCAATTGTGTGTGTGCAAATTTGTCACAAAGAATAACTGGATCCCACTCTCATTGTCTTGCAATCTAACTCAAGGTTGATGCAGTCAGACAGAAAAAAGTATTAAAAAGTTCAAATAACAAAAATGTACCAAAAGGCAAAATTGTGTTCTCAAAAGAGAAAATAAAGGTAGGAAGAAAAACAAACATAAAATGTACAAGGCATTGTCGATTTCAGATCCAGTTTCCTTGCATTGAAAATTTGCCTTCAAAGGTTATGATTTTGTACCAAGTTTGAAATTCATCACAAAAATTATTCTTCCATTTTTAGAAAGGTGTTCTTAGAGGCCACAAAGATTTGAGACGTATGCATCATTCTACAGTCAGTGCAGATACATTTGTTCAAATATTTAAGAAGTTACCGCCACAAGCATAGAACTAAAACTCAATTTACCTGACGATAATACTTTTCATATAATGGGTTTCCACCTGAGAGCTGTAAAAGAAAATAAACAATGAACATTCATAAACAAAAGGTAAATTTACAGTGCATTTTAATCTACAATACATTTTTTTCAGTCTGTGGCCACCAAAAATTAATGTTCTTGATTAACAAAATAATTTGACTTTGAAACTAGAGAACCATAACTGCTAGGTTAAAAAAAAGTAAACAGAAAACTATGGGTGCATGCACAAATTTCACACACGCGTCATCAATCCATGTCAGATGCAGCCATTGTGAATAGGTGTATCAAAGCCAAATGTATGCAAAGCCCAAATCCCATAAATCAATGCAAGGCAGGAACAGAGCACTGCAATCAGAAATTAACCCACGGTTCACAAGAATGAAAGCATTAACACCCTCCCACTCTCTTTTCTTTGAACGGCTGAGTGATGTCAACATTTTCTGCTTTTATTTCATTCTTAGTAGCTATATCTTTTAATCACACCATTTATTGGCATAATTCTTGTGCTGATACAAACTAACCTCAATTAAAATGCAGTAAAACAATAATCCAGCACATCAATTACTTTGGCAGTGCTGGACCACTAGATATTTCTTCACAATATCCCAGCACAATTTTAATTTACTTGTTGTTCCCATACAGCATTAGAAGCATAAAAAAACAAGGCCTTTGCCCATGGCTGGGTGTTTGGAATCTGAGAGCCCAAAGAATTGGAATTTTAGGGCGGCACAATGGTGCAGCGGTAGAGTTGCTGCCTTACAGCAAGGATTCGGGTTCAATCCTGATTACGGATACAGACCTAATATTGGCAAATAAGATTAGTGCAGATGAGCAACAAGGTTGGCATGGACCTGGTGGGTCAGAGACATGCAGTTTTCCCGCTGCTAGGAGAGACAGAAGCCCGAGGTCCCACACTACCAGGTTCAACAGCAGTTACTTTCCTACAGCTATCAGGTTTTTGAACCAATATGCATATCTCAGGGGCAAGGGAAACTAGAGATATCTTGCAACTCCATTTCTAGAGCTACCATTGTGGGCTCCACCTTTCCTAATCAATGGTGCCAGCTCTGGTTTGTTCTGAACCTTCTCATATCACTAATTTCCCTCTCCCCGACTCAGTTTGAATAAGGGTTTCAATCTGAAACGGCACCTATTCCTTTTCGCCAGAGATGCTGCCTGACCTGCAGAATTACTCCAGCATTTTGTATCTATATTGAGAATAAACTCGATTTTCTTACGAAGTGCCACATAGTACAGAAGCATACGCAGACACTAGCTCAACCACTATTCTGGCCGCTGAACTATGGTTAGAATGTGAAGGCATGGCGAGGTTGCAGAAAAGCTACATTGGTTCCAGGATCATGGATCCAGGACAAGCAAGAGATAGGGAGGTAGGGAAAGAAAACCGCGATTTGTTCTCCTTAGAGTTGATTGAAAGATTTTATTAGATTTGCTCCAATTATTGAGAGATCCATACATAGTAAAATTTGTTCTCGTTAAAATTGTTCTCGTTGAGAATGATAGGACATGGTTTAAAAGCAAATGACCAAAATAAAAATGAAGGCATCACAATTTTTGTTTTAAAAACACAGCCAGTGGTTGTCATCTAGAAAACAACATGTGACAAATTAGAAGATTCACTCATGGCTCTTGAAAAGTAATTGGATCAGTACCAGAAAGATATAAATTGCACATCTCCAGGGAAAGGACAGGACAGCGAGATCAACTGTTCTTTCCGAAATCCGGCATGAACCAGAAGAACCAAATGGCCAATCTCTCTACTGTCATTGCTTTATGATTTAGTTCTCTTCTGTTCATGGGAGTTCATTTCATTCAATTTATCTGCTGGATTTCTACATAAAAACAATGGCTATGGTACACAAGTACTTGACTGGCTATGTTCTGGAATGTTCAAAGGGCTTTATAAATGAAAGCTCTGTACGTAACAAAATTAATTAAAATGGTACTCCTTTACTTCTCTCCATCAACCAAGTCATTGCTCTCTCCCTCAATTCATGCCGAGACTTCTCCTCCATTTCCCTCTCTTTGCTTCATCATCATCCCCAACACTACAACTCTCGACACTCAGCATTAATGTCTGTTCTCTTAAGAATACACAATTGCCATATCCGGTTCAGCCATCCATGGTTTTGGTGCTGAACTCTCTTAGATGCAATACGAAACCCACCAGCAATCCAGCCTGACAGGGATCCAGATTTATTGTTTTGTGTTGGCATATCCATACATAGTAACTTGATTCCAAAAACATTATCAGCACCAATAATGAAAGATAATAAGGGTGTCATTAGATTGTTTGAGTTTGAAGGGTTTGGGAAAATTTGGCATTTTAGTGGAGTCACACATACACTACAAAAAAGAGAATTCCTCCTCTTCAATTAAATTTGGATTCAGACAAAACTAGAAAATAAAATTATCTGTGCACATTATCACAGCAAACAGTGTTGTTATGAACCAGACCGAACCCCACCAAGAATCCCCAAAGCTAGCATTCCAGGAAGCAAAATACATTCATTTTATTTCTCTGAGCATTTACAGAAAGTGAAATTAATAGTGACATATACATTTGACAAAACATAGAAGGTAAATATCAAGCAATTTCTTTTTTTTTTCAAATTGTTATTCAACTACTGATCAATTCAAGATGAATTGTGTTCAGTCTTAAGAAATAAAGTGACATGCACGCAATGAAGACTAAAAGGTTTAGTAGATTTTACAGTAAAAAGAGTATAAAGTAGAAATTGATATCAAACCCATGAAGATGTCTTAATCTAATTTCAATACCTATACAACACCATCGTGTGGAAGAACAGGGTATCACTTTCAACAACAACTTTATATCTGCTTTGAACTTCCTCTGTATTAATGGAGCAAGTTAACAGATTTACCTTTATTTCAGTCATTCTCAATTCATCTTAGCTGAAAACAAACTGGACGGTGACTAACCACAATCTCATCTGAAGCATTATCAAGATCAGTCTGCATCCGCATGATGACAATTGATTTCTTCTTCGAAACTGTGTAGAAACTGGTCCGTACAGACCACGAACACCCATATGCTAGTTCTATCCTACACACCAAAGACTATTTACAGAAGCCAATTAACCTATAAATATTTGGGATGTGGACGGAAACCAGAGCACCCGAAGAGAACCAACGTAATCACAGGAGAACACGCAAACTCCAAACAGATAGCACCAAAGGTCAGGATCGAAAAACCAGGTCTCCAGCACTGTAAGGCAGTAACTCTGCCGCTGTGCCGGTTGCCTTATATAGACTTTTCATGAACCATTCTGAAATGACCCTTAACAAATGCTTTTAAAATAGTGATATAAGATTATTCTAGTGGAAGAACGTAAAGCTTTGCATCAAATAATGACACGTAGACAACAGGAATAAATGGTTTGTACAATAATGAACCATTAAATCCATAACTTTTCTATAATAGTAGAATATACTCATGATCGGCCTGACATTGTACATGTAGTCCAAGAACTACAGACTGTTGGAAATAATAGTAGTTTTGCACACGTGAATGCAGCGCATACTTTTTTTTTTGTTGAAAAGTTGCATTACGCGCCATATTATGAATTTTGTTGTAAAATTCTGATTTTTGGACATCAAAATTCTGAATTTGTAAAATCAAATGTTGGGAGGTCTGCATTCGGCCCATCAAGTCTACTCCGCCATTCAATCATGGCTGATCCATAAATGTATCCACCATCTCTCTCAAAAAATCCATCCAGCATCATCTAATTTATGGTTGATTTAAACTTCAGTCTACAATAAACTTCTAGCTAACCAATCTGGAGACCTACACCGTAAATTAAGTTATCCAATTGCAAACAGATCATGAGAACATAATTGAAGAATTGGGGTAGTAGTAGGCCATTCAAGTACACAGAAGATAACCAAAAAGGCAATGCGGGGAGAAAGATGAAATACAAAGGTAAGCTAGCCAATAATATAAAAGAGGATAGCAAGAGTTTCATCAGTTATATAAAGAGTGACTAAGTTATGAAGAAAGAGTTTCATTTAAAAAACTGCACCGACCTAATTTAATTGAAGACATACTTGCTCCAGTGGTCTTCAACAGCAAATCACAACGGTCCATGTCCCCCCCCCAACCCTACTCCCCCCAACCCCCCTCTCCCCAACCCTCCCCCCCCACCCTCCCTACTCCCCCCCCACCCTTATTCTGCCCACCATACCATGCCTGTCCTACCATTCAAAGTGATCATGGCTGATCATCAGCATGTTTCATTTCCTTTTATGTAACAGTTTCCCCACAGCCCTGTTCATTGATCTATAAAAGATGCATCAACTTTTTTTATTTAAAAACCCTCAACTGTGCAATCCACAATATCCTATGCAATCCTAAATAGTATCCAATAACTATGAAATCTGCAATCGAAGTGTCATGCTCAAATATTGTATTAAGAATGTCATAAGGTTATGTTTTAAAACTTAATGTTTTACGAATTGGTTTTAATAAAATATTATTGCAGATGCCATTCAATAAACTCAAATTTAGATACAATTCATGTTCTTCTGGAGCAGCCTTTTTGAACAGTTAACAATATATCTTGGCTGATTTATTCTGAAACAAAACATAATTAGAAGCATATACACAGCAGATTCTGATTACAATATTTTTATTGAGAACTTTCCAACCCATGCCATTATAAAATAAGAGCCAGAAAAAAGCAAGAAGTACATTTGAGGATAGTACTTTTTTTAAAACTCTCCCTTGTCTAGCCAATTTCTCCTCCTTTCAACATACGTAAAGACCAGGAAGAGTCCAAAACCTATCATGACTACGAGTTGTTGCAAATACAATTCTAAAGGTCAAAACTGCCATCTGAACCTATCCATGACAATCTCCAGTTTCCATGTTGGATCGTTATTGATCAGGAGAAAGATCATTTGCCAATCCTCCCTTGTCTTTACCCAAAGATATGGAATCTAATAAAATCTAAAGTGTATGACAGAAGGCAACATCACCAACTTTCACCATCATCCCATAAACTGTCCGATAGACAGTAGACAATTAAAAATAAAACATTATAATTTAAACATAAGAATGAAATAAAATATCAGAGCAAAAGGAGGCAACAGGCTTTTGGCTGTTGAGCAGAGCTACTGCTCTTGGAAAAAAAAGCTTTTTTATGTCTGGCTTTGACAGTCTGGAGTCGCCTTCCCGATGGAGGTGCTTCAAAGAGTTTGTGGCCAGCGTGAGAGGGATCAGAGATGATCTTACCCGCTCACTTCCTGGCCCTTGCAGTGTACAGTTCGTCGATGGGGAGGGGGGGGAAGGTTGCAGCCAACAACCTTCTCGGCTGATCGAACGATGCGCTTCAGGCTCCGGATGTCATGCTTCGTGGCTGAACCAAACCAGACCATGATGGAGGGGGTTTCTGTTTCTGTCTATCGAACCTGCAGTAGAACTTGTTCAGGTTGTTGGTCAGCTGATGATTGTCCAAATAGCGGGGGGGGGGGGGGGGGGGGTCCTCTTGTAGCTGGTGATTTCTTGCAAAGCCCTTCAACACTGAAGAGTCATTAGCTGAGAACCTGCTCCTCAACTTCTCAGAGTACCTTTCCTTGGCAGCTCTGATTCCTCCTCAAGCTTCTACTTGGCCTGCCTGTAGAGGTCTGCATCGCTGTTCCTGTAGGCCTCATCTTTAGACTGGCGGAGCTGTCTGAGATCTGCTGTAAACCGGGGCTGGTCATTGTTGAACCTGATCCAGGTCCTAGTGGAAATGCAACTGTCCTCACAAAAGCTGATATATGATGTCATGGTGTCTGTCATGGTGATTGTAGTACAATGATAGAGTGTTCTCTTCAGTCTAGTGGGGCAGGTAACGTGATGTCTGTATTTTGGAAGCTCTCGGCTGAGGTTAGCCTTGTTAAAATCCCCCAAAACAATGGCCATGGAGTCCAGGAAGTCACTCTCTACTCTCATTACCTGGTTAGCGAGTTGCGTTTGCGCCTCACGTACGCAGGCTTGGGGAGTGGGGGGGAATGTAAACTCCAGTGAGAATAAAAGAGATAAATTTCCTTGGAGAATAAAAGGGTTTGCAATTTATAAAAAAAGATTTCAGATTAGGAGAACTGAAGTTAGATAGTACCATGATGCTGCTGCACCAGCCCTGGTTAGTATAGAAGCATATTCCACCGCCTCTTGTATTTCCCCGCTGCCTCCACTTCGCGGTCCGCTCTGTGTAGTTGAAAGCCTGCCAGTTGCAGCACAGTGTCTGGGTCCGACTCACACAGCCAGGTCTCGGTGAAGCACAGGGCAGCGGCTCGAGAGGTCCTTGTTTCTGTGGCACAGCAGTTGCAGTTCGTCCACTTTGTTGATGAGAAAATGTAGATTTGCAAGGAATATACTCGGGAGCGGTGTGCGTAATCCTCATCACCGAAGTCGGGTGACTTCAGTGCGCCTCCCCAGGTCCTCCTCCGTCTCAAGACCTTGAATACAGTCCCACCGATATGTCCAAATAATCCAGTGAGTGAGAGAAATCCAGAACAAAGTTTGGAGCAAAGATACTAGGAGCAAGATGGACCACTCTGTCGAAATCGCGTATACTGAAGTGTAGTACGCAAAGGAGCGGAACGTCCGCCATTTTAGTAGGCAAAACCCACCATTCGCTATACCTCAGTGTAATCAGTGTTGTGGGGGAACAGTATGTGTGATGATACCATTAAAGTGCAGAAAATATCTCATCTATCAACACATTTTTTTGTTATTTTTATTTTTAAATGTTTTCCCCCTGCTTAATTTCTCTGATTTTATTATTTCTTAGTTTCTGCCCATTTCCCTTCCATCCTTCCTCCCCAGCCCCCTCTTTTCTGCAGTTTCCCTTGTATTACTCAAACACACACTCTTCACAAATTTAACTTATTTATATACACACACACAATATGAGAGTTTTAGGAATATATACTAGACCAAGTGGACCCTTTGGGCCCATTCCTCGTAGAAGGGGCGACAAGGAAGGGGAGATGGTATATATAGATAGATAAGCACAATCACAAGACTGAATTTCTCTTTGTGGATCTCGGTCACTTTTTTTGTGTCATAATTTGAATTACACAACAAGAACATATGAACGCGAGAGGCTGAAATTAACAACTAAAAATCGTTATAAAAGATCCTCACTTAAATAATTTTACAGCATCTGTGTTATTCATTTTGCATAATGTTACAAAATGATAAATGTAAGAGAAAACCAGAAAATAAGATGAAATACAGTAAGAGGTTCTACAAGTATATATGAAACAATAGCTAAAATAAACATTGGTCCATTAGTGGATCAGACTGGGCGATGAATAATGCAAAAAAGATAGAAATTGAAAATGATTATTATGGATGAATCTTCATAGTTGAAGACATAAACTACAGCCCAATAATGAAAAGGTAATCAAGCAACTATAGGGAAGAAGGAATTAAAAATGATCATGGCAATGTGCAAACTAATGGGACAAGAGGCCAACAAATCCCCTTCAATCTGATGGCCTGCACCCTGGGCTTAAAGAAAATAGCTGGGCTTAAAGAAAAGTGGGTTCCATAGGAGTGCAGACTGTAACCTACCAAAATGCCCTTATATTCTGCAGAGAAACAGAGGATTACAAAAACGGTGCCGTTACTCCTTAGAAGGCTCAGGAAGTTCATCATGCCCCCAACAACCTTCACCAACTTGTCCAGATGCGCCATAAAAGAGCATTTTATTGGGATGCATCACACCATGATCGAGGGACTGCTCAATCCAAGACCGCAATAAATTGCAGAGTTGTGGACGTAGCCCAGACCATAACACAAACCAACCTCCCTTCCAATCACTCCAGCTACACTTCACGCTGCTTCGGCAAGGCCACCGACATAATCAAGGGCCAGTCTCACCAAGGTCACTCCCTCTTCTCCCCTCTCCCATCAGGCAAGAAGTACAGATGTTTGAAAACGCATACCTCCAGATTCAGGGACAATCTTCCCAGCTGTTATCAGGCAACTGAACTGTCCTCTCACCAGCTGGAGTGCGGTGCTGACCTCCCAGCTACCTCATTGGAGACCTTTGCTTGGATTTTATCTTGCACTATATGTTGTACCCTTTATCCATACACTTGGACAGCTGGATTGTAATCATTACTAGTAATTTCTTTAACTGGATAGCATGCAACAAAAAGCTTTTCACTGTACCGTGGTACACGTGACAATAATAATTAATAACTAATAACAAGACAGACAGAATGCAGGAAAAAAGTTGACAAAATATCTGTTATTGGGAGACTATTGGAATTCTTAATGAAAAGAGGTAGAAGACATTCTTGTAGAAAATCTTAAGACAGTCAAGCAGTGTCAATTGTGCTTCATAAAAGGAATGTTGTGTTACAAAAACTAGCTAGACTTCTTTGAGAATATAATAGGGTGGATAACGGCAACCAGTGTATGCCACCGAAAAGGTTACTGCACAAGAGGTGTTGAAGAGTCATAAAAACTGCAGATGCTGGAACCTTGAGTAAAACACTAACTTCTGGAGGAACTCAGTAGGTCCATCTAAAGAAGAGCCCCAGCTGAAACATTGTCCATTTCCACACGGATGCTACTTGTCCTGCTGAGTTCCTGCAGCATTGTTTATTGCTCAAGAGGTGTTAAGGGTTATACATTGGCATGGACAGGGAAGTGGCAAACTAACAGAAGACAAGCAGCCAAGATAAATGGGTCATTTTTCAGATTGGCAATCAATAATTAGAGAGTGTCAAAGAGATCTGTGCTGTGACTTCAACTAATTACAATCATGAAGATTTCGACTAAAACACCAAGCACAACGCAGTCAAATTTTCTGATGGGTTAACAAGTTTGTCTGGAGGACACAAAGGCTTGTAAAGGGACATAGATTGGTCAAGTGAGTGGGAAAGTAGTTGACTGATAAAGTATAATGTGGAAAAACATGGTATAAATGTGTGGAAGGATTAAAAATTATGATTCCAGTGGAATGAAATTTACAAAATGTTCATAAATTCCTAAGTTATAGGAGCAGAATTAGGCCATTCGGCCCATCAAGTCCACTCCACTATTCAATCATGACTGATCTACCTTTCTCAGTTAACCCTATTTTCCTGCTTTCTCTCCGTAACCCCAGACTTATTATAACTCTTACTTATTAAAAAGGAATCTGTGAGGATCTAATACAAAAGACAGCAAGTATTTAGGAAGGCTAATGAAATATTGGCCTTTATTGCAAGAGCTACAAAAGAAGTTTTAATACATTTTTGTAGAGTGCTACTGAAACTGCATCTGCGTATGAACTATTTTGGTGTCTGCATATAGAAGGAAGTAAAGATTGTTCTGCTATAATCCATATCACAAATTGGATACAATGGGAAGGATATACTAGGAAACGCTATTTACAATTCGTGGGCTGAATTGGTTATAACCCAATTTCGACTGGGAACTAGAAAACCACTGTTCATAAATATGCAAAAGAGGAGCACAGCAAACTAACCTTGACGGAAAATGAGGGTTGTGCAAGTAATAAATCTTTAAAAGTAGTCAGTAATAAATCTTTTTGCAGCCCATATCAATGGTTGCATCAATCTGTCCAAAAGTGAAATTATGAATAGTTATTGTGGATGTGACATCACACTCTCACAATCTATGCTAACAGTTTATAAATTATACAATAGCATTGTCCAAACTATGCTGGGAGGCATATTGACATAATTGGTGAGAGCTGCTGCCTCACAGTGCAAGAGACCTGGGTTCGATTCTGACCTCGGGTGCTGTTTGTGTGCAGTTTGCATATTCTCCATGTGACCGCTTGGGCTTCGTCCACGTGCTTTGGTTTCCTCCCACATCCCAAAGACATGCAGGTTGTAGGTTAATTGACCTCTGTAAATTATCCCCAAAGTGAAGGGAGTGGATGCAAATGTGTGAAAATGTACAATTAGTGTAAACGGGTGAGCAACGAATGGCGTGAACTTGGTGAGCCGTAGGGCCGGTTTCCATGCAGTATCCCTAATTTAAATTCCGCAGATTTATTGTAGGACTGACAAGGGGTACATTGCTCTATCCAGTAACAATAGTGCAACACATTCTTTAATCATACTACTGTACATACTGTGGTAGCTGGATGCAGTCTGGACAACCATTTTGGCTGAGCACTTTTCATTTTAGAAAATTGCCTAGGTTACTAGTTTTTAAATGTTTTTCTGTCTGTTCCTCATTCCAATGCATCATGATCCTCAGGCTAGATGGAACTGACGGATAATTCAAGTTTTGAGGGCGTAGACTAATCATTCAACCGGTTTGAATGTCAGGTATCAGTTTTTTTTTTAAAGTACACAAATATTTTAACTTGCATATTTTTTTGTTTTTTTAAACATTCACACTCTAATTAAAAGTAATGTGCAAAACTCTGAGGAATGTCACCTAACAAATTAACTCAACAGATTTGAAAATGTAGACTACGAGTTCAGAATATGACCAACAATCATGAGAATGGAATATTTCACCACATAATAAATTGAATTTAATAATTTATCAGATTAGACTTTGAGATGCACAATACACGAGATCACTACAATTGCAAACTCCAAGCAAGACTTCAGATTCCCTTGAAATTCCCTTTTCCAAGCAAAATTTCCCAAATGAGGCATTTACTCAAAAATTAAATTTATATTGCAAGATTGCAGATTTTTAGCAACTTAGAATGACTTAAACCTACCCAACTTTCAAGAATCAGGACAATGTTTCCTTTGGATTATTCCCAGAAAATAGTGACAAAGGACAAATATTTAATAATGACAGCTAAGTGTGAAGAACATGTAGAATTATTGTGATCTTCCTGTCAGTTGCCATTTGAACCTAACTTTCGTCATAAAGTCCTCTGCTAGTTAATGGAAGAACTAGTATGGGCTGGATAAGGGAACAATAACTTACAGTTTTGTCATAAGATAGAAATGCCAAGATGGAAAGGTAAACCAAACAGTACGATTTACTGCTGGAAGGGCAGAATGAAAATCAGGGAAATTATTCTACAACGATATTGAACCTTGGTTGGACGACAGTTGGAGTACTGTATACGATTCTCGTTACTATATCACTGATATGGACACTGGAGGGGGTGTAAATAAGATTTACACGAACTTCACCAGAATTGAGAGGTGTCTATACAAAGTGAACAAATTAGGTATTTTATCCTTTGAGAAAAAACTGAGGTTTGAGCCAAAAAGGTTCTTAAAAGCACGAAAGATTTTGCAAGAATAAAGAGTGTGAAAATTTGAAAATGAATGCAAGAGCACTATTAATATGCCAAAAGATATAACAGAGTCAGCATCAAATCCAGGAAAAATATTCAGAAAAAAGTTCATAAATTCATAAGTCACTGAAAGTGGTGATGCAGGTGATGAAGCAGGCTTTTGGCATGCTTGCTTTCAGTGGGAAGGATATCAAGCACACGAGTTCTCATAATGCAGCTACACAAGCGGTTGATGAGACCACATTTGGAGTGCTTTGTGCATTTCTGGTCACCCAGCAAGAGGAATAATGTCATTAACTTGGAAAGGGATCAAAAGAGATTCAGCAAAATGTTACCTTGAGTTATAGGGAGAGGCTGGGATTTTTTTTTCTTTGGAGCTTCGGAAGCTGAGGGGTGGCCTTATTGCAGTAAAATAAATCAGGAGGGGCATGGATAAAGTTAATGCTCATTGCCCAGATAGAGAATTATAAAACTAGAACGATTAAGTTAAGGAGGGGCGGAAGTGAGGGGGGGGGGGTGGAGGGGGGGGAGTGCAGGGTGCTAGACCAATGCAGAAGAGGTTTTGGGGAGTTTAAAGGGGGGTTGAGGGGGGATGGAGAATCAGTGGGTGGGGGGAGGTGAGGAGGGGGGGATGAGGGGGGATGTAGGTGAGTGGGAGGAGGGGGGGATAAGGGGGGTTGAGGGGGGGATGGAGTGGGAGTGGGGGAGGGGAGGGTGCTAGACCAATGCAGGAGAGGCTTTGGGTCCACGGCTCGCTCTGGCTGCAGCGCTGGGGCCATTCTTCCATGTCCCCCATCGCCTGCCCACGACCCCGTGGGACACTCCCCGCCCGGCAACGGGCTTCGTCAGTTGTAGAGGGTTGCCGGGCCGGCAGGATCGTCAGTTGGGGGGGAGGGTTGCCCCAGGAGAGGCCCTCAGGAGAGATATGGACCCAACGGGTCCACCTCAATCTAGTAAGATTATAAAAATCATTATACAAAAACAAATAAATGGATGGAAATGTAATTCTGAGCAGTGTAGCAACATGCAAGAAGGAACTGGGTTACACTGAAGATAGACACAAAATGCTGGAGTAACTCAGCGAGTCAGGCAGCATCACTAGAGAAGATAGGTAACGTTTCGGTTCGAGACCCTTCTTCTGACTGAGCCAGTCTGAAAAGGGGTCTTGACCTGAAACATCACCGATTCCTTTTCTCCAGGGTTGCTGCCTGACTCGCTGAGTTACTCCAGCATTTTGTGCCTATCTTCAGTGTGGCAATATGTTACTTTTAATTTATGAAAATACCCCAGAACATAATAACAAAGAATTTACCACCAAGCCACTTAAGGAAATTAGACCAAAAACTTGGTTAAGGTTGCGACTATATCATATTGAACAGAGAACAGAGGCCCTTCGGCCCATCATGTCCATGCCGAACATGATGCAAGTTAAACTAACCTCCTCTACCTGCATGTGATCCATATTCCTCCATTCGCTACATGTCCATGTGCCTATCCAAGAGCCTCTTAAATGCCACTATCCCATCTGCCTCCAACATTACCCCAGGCAACACGTCCTACATACCCACCACGCTGTATAAAACAACTTAGTTAGATAGAGCTCTAGGGGCTAGCTGAATCGAGGGATATGGGGAGAAGGCAGGCTTGGGTTACTGATTGTTTATGATCAGCCATGATTACAATGAGTGGCGGTGCTAGCTCGAAGGGCCAAATGGCCTCCTCCTGCATATTTTCTGTTTCTATGTAACTTGACCCGCAAAGTCTCTTTAAAACTTTGCCCGTTGCACCTTAAAGCCATGCTCTCATGTGCTTGACATTTCCACCCAGGAAAAAAAAGGGTCCACCTTTATCTATATCACATAACTTTATATACTTCTATCAGGTTCCCCTCAGCCTCCAACCTAATTTACAACCTCTCCAAAGCCTCCAAATCCTTCCTGTAATAGGGCTCCAATACTCCAAATGTGGTCCAACCAAAGTCCTATAAATCTGCATCATGACCATGACTCTTATATTTAATGCCCCGACCAATGAAGGCAAGTATAACATATGCCTTCTTTACTACTCTATCTACTTGTATTGCCACTTTCAGGGAGCTATGGACTTGGATCCTAAGATCCTCTGTGTTCATAAACATGAATAGTGTTAAGGGTTTTGCCGTTAACTGTATACTTTCCCCTTGCATTCGACCTCCCAAAGTGTAACACCTCACATTTGCTAAAATTAAACTCCATCTGCCATTTCTCCACCCATTTCTCATAGCTGATCTATATCCCGCTGTATACTTTGATAACCTTCCTCACTGTCTGCAACTCCACCAATTTTGGTGTCGTCTGCACACTTACTAACCAACCCATCTACATTTACATCCAGAAACAGGAACTGCAGATGCTGGTTTATGGAAAATAAACAAAGTGCTGGGGTAACTCAGCAGGACAGGCAGCAGATCTACAGAATGTGGATACATGACATTTTGGGCCTAGACCCTTCTTTAAACTGATTGTGGCTGGTGGAGGGTGGCAGGGAGGATAATTAAAGTTGGATGAGAAGAGGGGCAGGACAAAGCCTAGCAAGTGAAAGGTGCATATAGGTGAGGGGAGTTTTTGATAGGCAGATGGTTGGACAAAGGCCAGAGCTGAACAGACAGAAGGTGCGAGACAAAATGATTGAAGAGTGGTGAATTGTGAAGCCAGAGGAAGGAATGTAGGTGGAAGGGAAGGGGTAGGGGATAAATAGGTGTGCGTCCAGGTAGAGCATTCGGGAAGAGGCGAAGGGGGGAGGTTTGTTAGTTACCTAAAATTGTGGAATTCAATATTCATACTATTGTGTTGTAAGCTACCTAAGCAGAATACAAGATGCTGTTCCTCCAGTTTGCATGTGGCCAGTCATTTATATATATCACAAACAACAGAGATCTCAGCAGAGATGCATCTGGAACTCCATTGGACACAGACCTTCAGCCTGAATAACACCCACCAAAACCCTCTGTCCTCTGTGAGTAAGTCAGTTCTGAATCCAAACAACCAAGTTACCATAGATCCCATGCATCTTAACCAACCTACCATGAGGAACTTTATCAAATGCCTTCTTAAAAATCCATGTGGACAACATCCACTGCCCTATCCTTGATCACTTTTGTTATCCCCTTAAAATAAACTTGTGCACAAGACCTGACCTCCTGCAGATAAAGCTGTGTTTACTGTCCCTAAATAGCTCATACTCTTCCAAATCAGAGTAAATCCTATCCCAAAAAATCGTCTCCAATTGCTTTTCAACTATTGATACGAGGCTCTTCGGCCTATAATTTCCTGGGTTATATCTACTTTCCTTCATAAACAAAGGATCAATACTGGCTACTCTGCAGTCCTCCAGGACACCGCCTATGGCTAGATAAGATACAAAGCTGTTCATCAAGGCCTGAGAATCTCCTTTCTTGCTTCTCTCAATAATATGGGATAGATCCCACCAGGCCCTGGTGATTTATTCACTTTTCTGCTCCTCAAGAGACCAAACATCACGTATTACTTGATCTCAAATCCAAGGTTCCCCTTACCTTTCCTTTCTTATCCTTCCTTCTTACTGGAAAATGCCGACCTTCGTAAGACTCCCACATATCAGATGTAGACTTACCCAATAACAACTGCTTCCAACTTACTCTCCCTAGCTCCTGTATAGTAATGCTGTAATCTGCTTTACCCAATTTTTATTACCTTGTACCAAGGTCTAGGCTTTGCCTCATTTACAACTATATCTTATGCTGTGATCGTTATTCATCAGGAGTTTACGAAAGGTATGGAAGGATTGAAAACAATTATGCAATTTTTCAAACTGAGACATTGCTTAAATGGGAATTGAAGTAGATCAACACAACAGGGATTACCCATATCAATAAAACTAGCTTGATGAAAAAGACAGGGGAGATGGATCACCTCAAACTTACAAAAACAAAAGAAGAAAGAACTGACAACCACCCCATACACCTGGCAAATTGAGGCAATCAATGCCTGTGAAGGTTTCAACAGCAGATGAGCAAAGGTAGAAGCAGAGGCACAGAATATTAAAAAGAGGAAAAAATGATATATGTATATCTATTTATCTTCTTTCTCTTGGAAACATATTCACTCATAGAAAACCAATGATACTAATTTTCATTGAAAGTCCTTCATTTCTCAGACAACACATGAATGTTTTACTCAAAATAAAAATGGGTTGTGGTCATTATTTCATCCTGAAGTCAATCTGACACTAGTTACAAATTATTTTAGTTTTTCAGCAAGAGAGATAAGAAAATGTGGAACTGATAAACAGAACTTGTGACCACTGAAGGAGAAGTCTGCGATTTTCATTGCGTTTAGCTAGAGAAATTTCGGCTGATCCAATAGTGGATATCAAAGCATGACAAGTTAAAGACTTTGGATGGGTTAAAAGAGATGCCCTCAAGACATGTGGAAACTGATACAAGATGTTTGGATGAAGTTGCAGAGGAGCAGAATATAGATGAGAAAGAATAGGGGAGGAAAAAGGATCTCCTTCTTCTGACACAATCCCTTGGGAAGAAGGATGCCGTGCTTCTCCAGTTCCGTGGATTCTGAGATGACTGATGAGGCCAATTTGCCTTTCGCAGAGTTTGCCACAGGTGAGGAAGAAGGTACTTGTTGGCTGGACAATTTGATTGTGCTTTTTGCCAAAGACACTGGGCTTCTAAGTGCTTCCAACGCAAGAACTTGAAGTTCTAAATGCCATTCCAAATGGTTTAACAACATTAAAAGGAGCCATAAGTCAAGAATTCCCATTAGTTGGTTGGAAGTTACATTTTTTCCTGTGCTATCTAGTAATACCGCTCTATCATGGAGCCTATAAGAGTATCTGGTTCAAAACTCTTGTGTCAACTGTGCATTGGTGGAGTCAGTGTAATGAAATCATAGCTTCAATGCTGGGGATAATGAATGGGAGAGGACACTGAAATCGATGTGCTTATCAAGCCAGTGATTTTGGGGCTTTTGTACAGACAATAATGGTGATCTCTCCAGAAATTTTAGGAGCTTGCGATGGGTAGCCCATCTCAGAAGCATGCAAAGAGCAAGGAGCATTGTCTGAAGAAGGGTCCTGACCCAAAATGTGACCTATCTACATTCGCCAGAGATGTCGCCTGACCCACTGAGTTACTCCAGCACTTTCTTTGAACTTATCTTTGTTCCTAAATGTTTCATGTTAGGTTTGAGGTTTGATCTTCAAACATTCTTTTCCTCATACATCCAAAGGTTATGCTAGCATACTAAAGGTGATGTGTAGGAAAGAACTACAGATGCTGGTTTAAATCAAAGATAGACACAAAATGCTGGAGTAACTCAGCAGGACAGCGAGTATCTCTGGAGAGAAGTGTGACTTTTCGGGTCGAGACTGAAATCTGAAGAAGGGTCTCAAACCGAAGCATCACCTGCTCCTTCTCTCCAGAGATGCTGCCTGTCATACTAAAGGTAATGGCGGGTAAAAGATATATTCTCAGAGTATAAGTAGAATACAACAGACAGAGAAGAGCACAAAGGAAATTATCTGGGTATTAATTGATAGACAAGATGGAACTGGATCTGTTCAATCCCTCCCCTCTGGACAAGAATGGTGTGGACAATCAGCTCAAATACAGCAAATAAGCAAAGTAATAGATTGTTTATCACAATTTCACTGGGTATTATTCATATTTTTAGCAACAACTATTTTGGTATTGTGGCAGGAACAGAAGATTGGAGGTATTGAATTCCAGGAAAAGTAGTAAAAAATAAAAAGTCTATATGTTAAATTTGGAGGAAAAAGGGTTGGAGTTGGATCAATGATTTTCAAAGATGAGGGTATCACAAAAAGCTGGAGTAACTCAGCGGGTCAGGCAGCATCTCACGAGAGAAGGAATGGGTGACGTTTCGGGTCGAGACCCTTCTTATGAGGGGTTAGGACAACAGGTCTGAAGGAGACAGTAGCCAGGAAACGAAAACAACAACATCAGCTGATGTTGCATGGAAGGGAAATCCCTTGCTTAGTAATTTGGTGAGAGCAATGTGGTTTTGAAAAGGCTGCAAGAGGGGCAGATATAAACAGTGTAAATTCAGGGCTATGGGCATATAGTGTGGTTATACTTGTCTGGCAAGTTAAGAGAAGGAGGAAATGGCATGTGGTCATTCACTTTTGATTGTTGAAAACTCAATAAATTACTGACAACAAGAGTAAAAGAGATAGGATATAGATAGGTAAAGCAATATTGTTTGTTGTACTGAAACTTATCTGAGACATATGAAATAAAATCTTTTAAACATCTGATTTGTCAAGGAATACAGTCTGAAAATGTTAAAATTCAGCTCATGTTCACTTTTACACTTTGCAGCTTGCGACTTTAAAAGCTAACAACAATACATTGTGTGATATGATCCTACGTAAATAACAGTGTCTGATTTAATACGAGTAACATTTAAATCTGCTGATGATCATTCAATACTTTTTTGGAAAGAGAAAAGCACCCCTCCCCATTTATTTGAGTATTTGTTTGTAAGAATGGGTGGGTAGGAAGTTCTCTGTATAAGTAATGAGAAAAAGTGAACGACAACAGGAGGCCGAATGTATTCATTCACTCAGTAAGATATACATTTAAAAGGAATTGTACTATGAGTGAACACTTGCCATTTCCTGAAGTTGGGGGGGCATTAATTAGCAAATCACAATGCATCTGTAAATCACATTCCTGATACAATTTAAACCCTGCTGGTAGAGCAGCCGCCTCCGCAGTGCCAGCCCATCCGCAGCTGCATCGGCCTCTGGAGAGTACCGAGGGCCGAGGGCCGAAGGCCAGCCGGCCCCAGCCCTGCCCCTGTAGGCCCAACACAAACTTAGAAAAACAAACCCTTAACTTTCAGCAAACTACGCCCGCCGGTTTGTTTCCACTTCCAATCGCTTGCTGTTGTCACACAGGCCCAATGTAACGCGAACGTTACAGAATTTTAAAAAAAACAATAATGGCTCTCAACAGCCAGAATCACATTTCGCCACCCAGATAATTTACTTTATGTAAATCGACCGAAACACATGAACAGCCCGCAGTGTTTAAGTGAGATGGCCCTGCTTTTACCTGAGTGAGTGTGAACTGCCCCGCCATGCTGGTTCCTTCACTTTAGCCCATCATGCACTGAAAAAGTTCGTAAGTCCATGGCTACAAACAAAACCTGGCACCGGATTCCGATGGAATAAACTTCCTGAAGTGGTTTATCTCAGTGCTGTTTGCCGATGAACGCGCAGAGACTGATTTCCTCTCAAGCCTGCGGTGAAACTCTGACCATGCCTCCTCGTTGGGCTGATGTAATGGAGAGCTATTGAACATCCGCACTGGTAATTGCAGCATTCCCACGCACTCTGCAATGGTGATGGTGCGAGGGAATCCTGCCATTCATTATCAGCGCAAATATCAGTCATTTCATGTAAACAAATAACAACTTCCACAATTTAGAATCAAAAACACATTTTTTTAAATTTACAGGTGCCTCCGTATGGGAGTGCAAATGTAATGTTAATAAAGACTAAGTTACAGTAACAGTGATTAGGCAGTCAATGCCGATTTTTGGTGATTCAATAAATCGGCTCTCTTCAATAATCACAATAATAAACTTATTCTGAAGCTGCCATAGAGACACCTTTTTTGTTTTCATCCATCTTGTTTAAAGTCTTCTTTTGTTTTATTTTTCACTTTTCTGAGCTTGATCACTTCTATTCCAGATTTTGCCTGCATTAAATTTCCAAAGAAAGCTAGTTTCTGCTTGAGTATTACTGAATGCGTTCAAAGTAACAGTTAGGCCTTACATGACCTGTATTTCTTTCTTGGTTCTCTTTGCTGCCCATGGAATTTTAATCACCACTTTGAAATGTGGCAATCATCTTTCTCCAGCTTCTGTAAAATTCACCTTTCACATCCATACAATAGTCCCGGGAACACCAATGTTATTACCATTATTTTAAACATTTAAGAAAGGAGGAACGTTCGAGCTTCAGTAACAATTTCAGTATTTTTGCAATAGAGAACACAAAGAACCTGCAAAAAGAAATAGATAAAGAAATAGATAAGATAATCGAATGGCACGATTTGGCAGATCGAATATAGATAGCGTGGGAACATGTGGGAGATTCCATTTCATAAAGAAAGGATGAAGTAGTAAACTATTATTTAACTAGAAAGTAATCACATAATGTTGATGTGCAAAGTTCCAAGACATGAAATACATAAAGTTGGCATAGTTATAGTAGGTAGTAGGTAATTAGAAAAGCTAATGGAATGTTGTCCTTTTGTTAAAGTTCCATCCACGCTATCAGACAACAAAACACATTAGTCACCTTAAGTATGTAACAATACCTTTTTATTATGCATGCAGGAGTGGGAGAGCAACCCTGAGTATGGCTACATACTCGGTGTCCCTCGTGGTCCACTCAAAGGTCCGATACAAAAGCTATACCTATATACCCGTAGGGAGGTTACATTCCATGCCTATTTCATCATCAGTATGTTTAAAGCAATGGTTCTTCTCATGCCTGGAACCGAATTGTTTTTCTCTGCAGTTTTACTAGGTATTTGGGCATCTTATCTTGTTTCCACATATTTCTTGCATGAGCTGCTCCTCTGCACGTACCCCCTTAACCCTTTCAGTTCTAAAACTCTTTCACTTTATTGCAAGGACTAAAGATTATAAAAGTAACTAGACCAAGTGGACCCGTTGGGCACAAACCACTCCTGCATTGGTTCAGCAAACTCTCCGTCCCCACTCCCCCCTCCTCCCCTCCCCTCTACTCCCCTCTACTCCCCCCCCACTACCATCTCCCCTCCCCTCTCCCCACCCCCCTCCCATTCGCCTCTCCCCCTCCCTCCCTCCCCTCTACCCCCTTCCCTTCCCCCTACCCCTTTCCCCTCCCCCCTTCCCCCCTCATGGATTTTCTTCCGAATGGAGACGCGACCTTTTTTCTTGGTCGTGTCTCCGTTCACGCTGCGGCCTACCATCGGCCAAATACCTGGAGCTGGCGGCCTCCAGCTGGGACCACCTGGGGCTCTGGTTCGCAGAGCTCGTGGACTGTACTTGCCGTCTGCGGAGCTGGATGTCTTCGGAGGCTGTGGTGGTGCTGCGAGTGCGGCTGCGACTCGCATTCGGAGGCTCCGGGGGCTTCGGCCGCGGGTCGCGGGCCGAGTGGACGTCGGATGCACGCAGGCCCCTGGGTGGGGGCCGACCTCGGGAGCTCCAGCAGCGGCAGCGTCTTCGCCCGCCCCGAATTGCAGGGCTTGGGTCGGCCTGCTGTGGACCTTTCACCGTCTGGCGCGGCCTGGAATAGGCCGGGGGATTTTCTCCGCCCGGCGGGGGCTTCAATGTCGGAAGCCCCGACCGCCCCGACGTGGCAATTTCGACTGCCTGACCGCGGGAGAAGACGGCAGGGAAGAGAAAGACATTTTGGCCTTCCATCACAGTGAGGAGGTGACTGGAGGAGACTCACTGTGATGGATGTTTTTTTGTTTTATGTTGGTTTTGTGATTGTATGTGTCATTGCTTTATTTTTATTGCTTCTTATTGTTGGACTGTGGGTAACGGAATTTCTTTCAAAAACATGTTTTTGGATGACAATAAAGGCTATTGTGGTTCTGAATTCCTACTCTTTATTTCCTTCTGCCAACCAATTTTCTATCCATGTCAATACCCTACCCCCAATACCATGTGCTCTAATTTTGCCCATTAATCTCCTGTGTGGGACCTTATCAAAGGCTTTCTGTAAGTCCAGATACACTACATCCACTGGCTCTCCCTTGTCCATTTTACTTGTTGCATCCTCAAAAAATTCCAGACGATTAGTCAAGCAAGATTCCCCCTTCATATATCCATGCTGACTTGGACCAATCCTGTTACTGCTATCCAGATTACATCTTTAATAATTGACTCCAACATCTTCCCCACAACTATGTCAGGCTAACTGGTCTAACAATGCACTATAAGTTGATTCCTGGGATGAAGGAGTTGTCATATGAAGAAAGATTGAGCTGATGGACTACATATGAAAATGAGAGATTTTACGGAAACATCAGATTTTAAAGGGGATTGATAGAATGGAGTGATTATGTATCTCCATCTCGTGTACCTAGAACTAGTCAAGAGAGTCAGGAGCGTTTAGAGAGAGGGAATGCAAGGGTCACTTGAAGTTAGAGAAATCAATGTTCATACCACTGGGTTGTAAGCTGCCAAAGCAAAATATGAGATGCTGTCCCTCCAATTTGCTCTCCATCCCTCCTCCATCCAAGTCGTTTCCAGCTTCAAAGTCATCTTGTTGAGTCTCATTATCTGTACTCGTTCTCACCTAGCACACAGCTAATAATGGAAATACTTCCTCTCAGAATGTTGTGAATTGATGAGATTCTCTATCCCAGAGAACTGTGGACTCATGGAATACAAAAAGCATAGAAATATAGAAAATAGGTGCAGGAGGAGGCCATTTGGCCCTTCGAGCCAGCATCGCCATTCATTGTGATCACAGCTGATCATCTACAATCAGTAACCTATGCCTGCCTTCTCCCCATATCCCTTGATTCCACTAGCCCCTAGAGCTCTATCTAACTCGCTTTTAAATTCATCCAGTAAATTGGCCTCCACTGCCTTATGCGGCAGTGAATTCCACAAATTCACAACTCTCTGGGTGAAAAAGTTTCTTCTCACTTCAGTTTTTAATGGCCTTCCCTTTATTCTTAGACTGTGTCCCCTGGTTCTGGATTCCCCCAACATTGGTAACATTTTTCCTGCATCGAGCTTGTCTAGTCCTTTTATGATTTTATATGGTTCTATAAGATATGATTTTATATGGCTCATCCTTCTACACTCAAGTGAATACAAGCCTAGTCTTTCCAATCTTTCCTCATATGACAGTCCCCCCATCCCAGGGATTAACCTTGTGAACCTACGCTGCACTGCCTCAATAGCAAGGATGTCCTTCCTCAAATTAGGAGACCAGAACTGCACATTATACTCCAGATGTGGTCTCACCAAGGCCCTATACATCTGCAGAAGGACTTCTTTGCTCCTGTACTCAAATCCTCTCGTTATGAAGGCCAACATGCCATTAGCTTTCTTCATTGCCTGCTGTACCTGCACGCTTTCAGTGACTGGTGCACAAGGACACCAAGGACTCTTTGCATTTCCCCTTTACCTAATCTGACACCATTGAGATAATAATCTGCCTCCTTGTTTTTGCCGCCAAAGTGGTTAACCTCACATTTATCTACATTATACTGCACCTGCCATGCATCTGCCCACTCACTCAACCTGTCCAGGTCACCCTGCAACCTCCTAACATCCTTTTCGCAGTTCACACTGCCACCCAGCTTTGTGTCATCCACAAACTTGCTAGTGTTACTTCTAATTCCATCATCCAAATCATTAATATATATTGTAAATAGTTGCGGCTCCAGCACCGAGCCTTGCGACACTCCACTCTCCGCTGCCTGCCATTCTGAAAAGGACCTGTTTATTCCTACTCTTTGCTTCCTGTCTGCCAACCAATTCTCTATCCATGTCAAAACCCTACCCCCAATATCATGTGCTGTAATTTTGCTCACCAACCTCCCGTGTGGGACCTTATCAAAGGCTTTCTGAAAGTCTAGTTTTGAGAAAGATGATAATCTCAATTACTTTCAGTTTGCCAATACACACTTTGAATTCTTCTAATCCTCCAGATAATTTTACCTTTGTGTTCTTGCAGTTTAATAACAGACCAGTTGCTGCATTATTTTTCTTGATATTCACAAGTGTTTATACCTTCAGCTAATAGGGTAGTTAAAGTGTTGAGCTGATTATTTAGATGCGTTGATAAATGACCCAGACACTTTAAATGCCACAATGCACCTGAGAATTTACATTTAGCTACTTTAATAAATCTGAAATAATAAACCTATATAGGCAATTATGACGCTTGATTTTCATTTAATTATTTTCATCGTTAAGGTAGTTTAATGTTAAAAAAATGCCACCATAATATGATTTACTCCAGAATATTTACGTGCAAACTTTTCCCCACAAGAGCATACTTTCCTTTCAATGTCCAATCTACATGTTGCATGAGAACAAGGCAAGATCTTCGCCGCCTGAAGAAGGGCTCGAAGAAGCATCATCCATTCCTTTTCTCCAGAGATGCTGCCTGTTCCGCTGAGTTACTCCAGCTTTTTGTGTCTATCTTCGACTAGAACAAGGTAATGATTCTTACCAAACCTCTAAAATGGCTTTGCATCAAAACCACAACAAAAAAACACCTTAGTTGGACCCCAACAATCAGCGTACATTTTAGACAAGGCACACCCTGCAAAATAGTGCTTTCCAGCCACTACAGACAAATCAAGTACCACAATAACATAATTATTTCACACGTATTACTTAAAGCCTCCTTCTGATTTTGAAAGCAAAGTCACATACAGTTGTGAGTCTGAAGAAAGGTCTCAACCCAAAACATCACCCATTCCTTCTCTCCAGAGAGGCTGCCTGTCCTGCTGAGTTACTCCAGCATTTTACGTCTATCTTCGGTTTAAACCAGCATCTGCAGTTCCTTCCTTCAAATGTGAGTAAATGGTTCTGGGAGGTCTCGACACTGATATGTCATGGCATCAGATTAAATATTCGCTAAAGAAGTCGACAGATTACTTCGTTCAGTTGATAATTAAAACATGTCCATATTTAAGAAGTGGTAAAGGTAGCTAGAGCGTAGATTGTATGGAAATACCCATCAGCAAGAATGGTTCAATGGTAGCATTGCTTAACAGCCACTGAGAGGTGGTGAGAGAAACTTTCTTCATCTCATTTGCACTAATTCATGACAGTATTGATATTTTGGAGATTGTCTCTGCTATCACATTGCATGAACATACTGCCCTACTAAATGGAAATAATTCAGAACCGATCACAAGGAAGTATCCACAAAGTCCCATGGAGAGCCAGTCTGAAAAAAGTTCCCAACCCAAACATCGTCTGTCTGTCCATTTCCTTCCACAGATACTGCTCGCCCCCCCGCTAAGTTCCTCTTGCAGTCTGTGTCTTTGCTCAAGATGGTTTGATAAGAGAGAAAGTAAATTTCTGGTCGTAATTTATTGTCATGAAAAATACCCAAGACCAAGACTACTGGTTTGAGATAACTAATAGAATTCTACTTTATGCTATTGAATATTGATACTTAATCATATTTTAAGATAAGATTTTGGCAATAGTTTTATTTTAATGAAGAATGAGCCCAATGACTATAAAAATGAAAATCTGAAAACTTGTTACTTTGGGATATTTACTCATGAGTGAAACTGCAGACATGCCGAAGGAATCACGTCACAAAAAAAGTGCACAAAAATACAATTCTTAACGAAGTTGAACTATGAAAGGCCAAAATCTATTCTGTTGTAGGGGCACATCCTGGGGCATATTAGTCCATTTTCCAACCATGTAAAAATATTAATTTGTTAAAATATTATTTGGTGCACTTTGAACATCCAATTCTTTGTCAAAAATAGTTTTGGAAATAGGAGTAGGAATAAGCCATTCAGTCCCTCAAGCCTGCCCTATTCCCATTTTGCTGAATTCCTTTCACAAACAGAAATCTGTCAATCTGAATTTTGAATGCAATCAACGATTGAGTTTCCACTTTAAGGTGGAAAACTCCAAAGAATCACAACATTTCAGACCAAAATGGATTACCCATTAACTTGCATAATTACATTATTAAATGCACATTTATTCATGACTCTAGTTTCGAACAAAGGCAGGGCATGAAATGATACTGATCAGAAAAAATATAACTGTTTACAAGTACAATTTATAAGAATAGGAAAATCAGTGTCAATTTGAAGAAATTCACACAACTTCTGATAGATCTGAAAAGGCAGCCTGGGTTTCATTAACAAGGAATTAAAAATGCATGTCCAGTATATTGGAAAAGAAAGCCAGAGCCTTGACCATTATTTTATGAAAAAATAATCATAATAGGTAAACTCTGGTTAGCCAGAAAGCAGTTCTAATTTAAGGATGGTAGTTTAAGTATATCTGGAAAAAAATGTTATTATCATTAACACAAAGCGATGAGGCTGCAACATTGTCCTACAAACCTAATTGGTTCATCTTTAGGATCAAGGTTAAGGTAAGTACAGCAAGCCACTCAGACAAGTGAAGCTGCAGTATTTTAAGGAAGTTCATAACCGCTTCAAGAACAAACATGGAGGGACAAAAATGATTTAATTCACATCATAAAACCTCAATGTCAATTTTTGAAAATTATTTTACCTGACAGATTAACACCTTATGGTGGCCAAACAAATCACTAGATTATGTTAGTAATGAACAAGATTTCTAAAATATGAATTTTGCCTTTTTGAATTAACACAAATACAGTGGTCATTGAATACTGTTGGTAAGCAGATACTGTTAGCTCTTAGGATATTGGAGAAATATGTCTGCATTTAAGATATCAACATTTATCTTGAATTCCAATTTTTCCAAATTGTTAGACCAAATCTTCCAAATCTCAAAACCATGTATTCTAGCTAGTTTTCCTAATTTTTATAAATCACTCAGCAATATATTTATCTAAGTTACTGAGTTTTCCTCAGTTAATATTTCGTCATTGAAGAAATCATTTCTCAAAGTTAAACATGAAGCAATTACTTTAAAAGGCCTCTAGAATGTCTGTCATTACTGAAAACACTTTTTTGGCAGCTTCCCAAATTTGACACATTCCAGATGTTACTATTAAATACAGAACATATGCATAAAAGAAATTATCTGAATATGAATGCGTTGCTAATATTGCCAACTGCTGCTTTTGTTCATCCACCCATCCTTGTTAGAAACTGCTTCCCATTGTCAAAGTTGAATATAACAGTTTATTACACTTTCACCATTATGCCAGCCATGTGACAGCAGTAATAGGGACCACACAACAAAAGGATTAGCATGAAGCTAATTCACTGGAATTTAGAAGGATGAAAGGGGATCTTATTAAAACATATAAAATTCTTAAAGGATTGGACCTATAGTTGCAGGAAAAATGTTCCCGATGTTGGGGGATCCAGAACCAGGGGTCATAGTTTAAGAATAAGGGGTAGGCCATTTAGGACTGAGATGAGGAAAAAAATTTCACCCGGAGAGTTGTGAATCTGTGGAGTTCTCTGCCACAGAAGGCAGTGGAGGTCAATTCACTGGATGTTTTCAAGAGAGAGTTAGATTTAGCTCTTAGGACTAAAGCAGACCTCCCAACATTTGATTTTACAAATTCATAATATTGATGTCGAAAATTCAGAATTTTACATCAAAATTCATAATATGGCGCGTAATGCAACTTTTGTCTATCAAATGCGCATAGCGCTACATTCATGTGTGAAAAACGACTATTATTTCCAACAGTCTGTAGTTCTTGGACTGCATGTACAATGTCAGGCCTATCATGAGTATATTCTGCTATTTACAGAAAGGTTATTGAACAGAAATATTTTTTGCAAAACAAAGAAGATTGTTTTGTTTTGTTTTTTCTATTTTGCTCTTTCCTTACACATTCCAATTCTGTTAGAATCTGCCCAAAAAGGTGGTAATTGGCTTTTCTGCTGTTTTATATTTTAACCCCATCTTAATTAATTATCATAGTTATATAATCTTGCAATTAAATTTCATATTTACTCATTACAGTTCCACCACTGATTTTCTGGGCTGGAGTTCCAGGGCCCAGGCCGCAGGTTACAAATTCAACCCACCGATCGGCCTTGGAAGTCCCGATGAGGTCGAGATTGGCTGCCTTGCCCAGCCTAGGTGCCACATTTTCGAAGAGACGTCCAAGGATTTCTCGCGGAACCCCTAGCGACCTCTAGCGGCCGAATCGACAAATTGCAATTACCGACTGTTTTGCGGAAAAATGTGAGGCAAAATCAGAATGGCGGAAATGAAATAAGAAAGCGGAAACTTTCCGCCAAATTCGGAAAGGTTGGGAGGGATGCTAAAGGAATAAGGGATATGGGGAAAAAGCAGGAACGGGGTACTGATTTTAGATGATCAGCCATGATCATATTGAATGGCGGTGCTGGTTCGAAAGGCCGAATGGCCTGCTCCTGCATCTATTTTTCTACGTTTCTAACCCAAAAGCATACATATCCTAAATGCTATATGATATATCATTTCTCAAAAATGCAGTTCTTCCTGAGAACCTGTTATTATCTTGCCCTGATAATTATCTTTAGACTAGTTTGAGGACAATACAAACATTGGCTGCAGGTTTCATAAAGAAAAAGAAAGCTTTGACTTCAGAAGTATGTAGATGATCTTCAGCAAATTAGAATTCAATCAGAGTTAATGCATTACAAAAGGTGTAACAAAACATTACAATAAATGGGGGGAATGTTGAGAATTGTGGAGGAACAAAGGGAATCTTAGAATATACACCTGCCAATCCTTAAATGTAGCAAAATATTAACGAGAGATTTCCAGATTATTCTTTCTTGTCAATCGACTTACACAAAACCTATAAAATTGCTATTATACTTGACTAGCAAACCGCTGACTAATATGAAACTGACCCTACTCCTGGAAAAAGTTTTGGGGTTTCTCACCATCAAATGTTCATTTGGAACAGAAGTCCGAGTATTGGAATGGGCTGGAGTAAAAACATAATTAAATGATGCAACTCATCAGCATTATCAACCAACCCCTCTGGCCCATTTGATGGCCAATAAAGTAAAAGTGACAAAATTTTAATAAAAATATATATTAATTTACCAGCCAGAGAGAGAAAAACCCACGGTTTAAATGTATTACTAATTTATTTGTCAAATTGTACTTGGAAGATGGCAACTAGTGTTTGAGATGGAGGGAGGCAAAAGTGATCGAACCCCTGCATCAGCACTCTGCAGATGCTGCCGGATCTGTTGAGATCCTCCAGTAGCTTACCTGTTAGTGTTTGAAGTATTGTGCTGCAGAAACTCATATTTTATACATATTTTTTTTTCACTTACGATCCTAACATCCTATTGTGTTATTTAACCACAATAAACATCACAGCAAACCCAAAGATAGACACAAAGTGTTGGAGTAACTCCTCAAAACCCTGTTTGGTATTCACCAGGAAAATGCTTTGGCAGGGGTGAGGGGTTGATTGATAATGTTGATGAGTTGTATCATTTAATGATATTTTTACTCCAGCCCATTCCAACACTAGGACTTCTATTCCAAATGAAAACTTGATAGTGGGAAACCCCAAACTTTTTCCAGTAGGGTCAGTTTCATATTAGTCAGTGGTTTGCCAGTCAAGTACAATAACAATTTTATAGGTTTTGTGTAAGTCAATTGACAAGAAAGGACAATCTATCAAAATCTCACGTTAATATTTTGTAAATGGGTGATATGTGGCAGAGCTGCTGCCTCACAGCACCAGAGACCTGGATTTAATCCTGACCTCGGGTGTTGACTGTTTGGAAATTGCATATTCTCCCTGTGGTTTCCTCCAAGCACTCTAATCGCCTCTTACATCCCAAAGATAAGTGGGTTTGTAGGTTAATTGGCCTTTGAAAATCGGCCCTAGTAGGCAAGGAGTGGATAGGAAAGTGGGTTGACATAGAACTAGACTGAAGAGGTAGATAGACACAAGAAGGGTCTTGAACCGAAACATCACCCATTTTCTCTCTCCAGAGATGCTACCCTATCCCACTGATTTATTTCAGCATTTTGTGTCTATCTTTGGTGTAAACAAGCATCTGCAGTTCCTTCCTACACAGAATTTCAACACACGAGTGGCTCAGTGTGCTGAAATGCCCGCTTCCATGCTATATCTTTAAATCAATCAAGATATATCTCAATCCAAATTCTGACAACTTTTACGATCACATTTACTGCAAAAAAATGATTACATTTTAAAATTCCAATATTTTTGTATGCAAATATTTAAAATAACAACACAACTTCTAATTTTAAGACACGGTTTGTTTATGAAGGCACAACAATGCAATTCCTGGAAATACTCTTTTGTCACAAGATGAAAATTCAAACGATAGACAAGTTGGTTGAATATTCAAAATTATTTGGACATTTAGAGTTCATATTTATCCGAGTCAATCACCGTGTCCATTTCTTTTATTTTCTGTTCTTCTTCCAATTTCTCTTTCATTTTCCTTTCACCATCCTATTGTGAAATAATTAAAAGCAAAACTCCAAATATTAGTTATAATCAAAGTCAACACAGCTTCATTGTCCTAGAAACAGGTGGGCAGCTAGAAACAAACATGAAAATATGTAGTTCAGTGCTGTACAAAGATCTATAAATTTGTGTGTGTGAAGAATTACTTTGTTCAAAAATGTTAGTTAACCATGATCACAAAGTTGTTCTACCATCAATAAAAATTAGAAATGCAAACTGCCAGATGATGAAGTTCTAAATTCAGCAGTAGTCTGCTTTGTGTGCCATGTCATCAATCTTTGTTTAACAAGTTTTGTACAATACCTTTCCACCTTTCCTGTGAATCACCCTTGGGTTATTTTTCCAGTGCTAAAATAAATTCTATATAAATGTTATAATTAGAATCAAAAACGAGGAACTAGTAACAAACGATTTCCCCCCCAAAAAACCCCAATAAAACAGCTACCTTAGTTATTCCCCATGTTTGATTGGCATATTCCTCTGCATATTTGGCATCATTTGCAATAAGAAAGTTGTCAAAGATTGTACCAGACTCCACCTATGATACATAAAAATGTCACAAAAACGACAATACAATTTCTTGGTAATTCACTTTAAAATAATTGTTCCCTTGATTCTAAACATTCTATTACCTGCCACAGATCAAGACCAAGAACTCCAATGTTATCATACTTGTACAAATTGACATCTGGTGTGTATTCAGGATTTCCAATTTTTGGATGGACCCAAATGCCATTAAAATTAGGGTTCTTAATCTTACGAGGTTTCCATTCACCCTGTTAAAAAAAATTGTTAAAATCGTTTCAATATTCCCCCATCACTTGATCATTAAGAATATCTGCAGTTGATACAAATAGCAAATAAAATTAAATGAATCTATTAATGTTATTGGTATTGATATTGCTTTATTATTGAAACATGTACCCAGTTACAGTGAAAAACCTTTGTTTTTTTCGTATTATTCACAGATCTGGAAGTATTTATCCGAGTAAAACGACGCTAATAATTTTGTAGAAATAACATCTGTCATTGAATTAAACAGCACTGAAACTGGCCTTTCGGCCCAAATTGTCCATGCATATTTTGATAATTCGGCCTAACTTTCAAACTGCACCACACTAATTTAGAAGGGCAGTAATTGCCAGTCGGTGAAATTTCTATCAGATTATAGTCAAGGTGGGGATTATTCTTTATAGAAGATGCATTATAAGCATTTTCTCAGAAGGATTTTGTTAAGGCTTAGATAAATAAAAGCTACAAAAAAAATTATGAAGCCTGAAAATTTATAAATCTATCTCTGGATTGCAGATCATCAGGTCCTTGGGATTTATATATTTTCAGCCTTAACTTTTTTAGTGCCACCTATTGTCCCCTATAGATCTGGATTGGTGAGTTCAGATTCAGATTATCTATTGTCATATTTTATATTTTATATTTCAGATACAGCGCGGAAACAGGCCTTTTCGGCCCACCAAGTCCGCACCGCCCAGTGATCCCCGCACACTAACACTATCCTATACACACTAGGGACAATTTTTTTTTTTTACATTTACCCAGTCAATTAACCTACATACCTGTACGTCTTTGGAGTGTGGGAGGAAACCGAAGATCTCGGAGAAAACCAACGCAGGTCACGGGGAGAACGTACAAACTCCTTATACACCTGGGTGCAATGTATTATTGCTTACATGAAGATCAGAGAACATAATCCAGATTCTAATGATAGATATAACCATACATACAAGGATAAATGCAAAACAGCAGAAATGTGCGTAAACTGTAGCACAATCTGAAATAGTGAATCATCATATTTCTAAATTTGCTTAGGAATGCAAATGTTGCATTGGTTTTAATTGATTATTTGCAACATTATGGAGAGGAAAGATTCAAAGGGATATGGACCAAACACAGGCAAATGAGATTAAAGGCATCTTGGTTGGCATGTACGAGTTGGGTTGAAAGGTTTGTTTCCATGCTGCATAACTCTACGAATCTATCCTTCTGACCTCCCAAGTAATCCTCATCTTAAAATACTGTTTCCATTAAATTCCAGAGCATAGAGTTGCTTCTAATGCCTCACCCAAATGACCACCTGCAAACTAAGACAATCAATGTTTGACTGATCTACAGATTTGACATTGAATCACCATCCCACGTTGGCTGATATCAACTGAATTGTTCACCTGAAGGCAGTTTATTCTCCAATAATAAAGTATTAATGGATTGGTTCACATATCTGTATACATTTGTGGGGCTGCTACAATATTTTCTTATATGAATATATTCCCCTGAAAACCATTTTAATTTTCCCTGTGCAGGGAATTGCTGAATGTACATAAAGAAAGTGTTTTCTCTTTACAAATCACAGTTCTCTTTTGATCGTAAGTGATAATGATTCATTCTCAAGAATACAAGAAATAGTAGGTCACCTGGCCCCTGGAGCTTGCACATTCATATGATCATGGCATGTTCTATACTGGCTTCATCTACACTTTTGTTCTAGTTCCCCATAACTCTCAATTCCCCAAATCTTTCATATATTTAAATATTTCCTTTAATATATCTCAAGATACAATTAAATATACCTAATGACCTGATGTTGACCGCTCTCATGGGTAGTGCATTTCAGAAATTTACTACCACTGGATAAGAAATGTCTCCACTCCCCAGTTTTAAATGATTTATATTATGATCTTGTTCCTTATTCTCCCACCAGTGTAAACATCCCTGTGCATCCTTAGGATCTTATACGTTTGAACCCCTCATTCTTCGAAACACAACTCCCTGCAATTTGTTCAAAAGGTCAGTGACCCTCTCATAAAAACATACTGATAATAAATTGTAATCTCATAAGGAAAAGACATTTTCATGTTCACCTTATACTCTATATTTGGAATCAATGGACGTTCCCATTCACCATCCATCTCAGTGTCCCAGTCTTTTGGTTTTGTAGCATCAGGGTCTGGAATCTTTTCTGGCTTGACCCAATCCTGATTGTATTTTAAGAGGCAAGGCAAATTAGAACAAAGAATTAATATATATATTCCTTCTACTGGGAGTATCATCAGACTTAAGATGAAAATCTACCTTGATTTAATTACAAAGACTTTTTAAATTAGCTATTTCCCTGCAATAAATTTTCATTGTTCTCTAAAGCAATAGAACTTTTTCAAAGCATGCACTGATCGACCTTCATTAAATTATCAACTCCAACATTAAACTTTCAGCTCTCTTTTGCATTTTTAAAGATTGCATACTCTGCATAAGCCAGCAATTTGTTTGAGATTGATTATCCCAATATCACGCCTAGTATAGTCTAAATTTACACATGCATCCGTTTTCTCCTCCAATTCAAATTAGAATTACCATTGCGTCCCTTCAGTTACATCAAACAGAACATGGAACAATACAGCACAGGAACAGACCCTTTGGCCAACAATATCTGCACTGACCGTGATGCCAATCTAAAGATACCACGATCATCCCAATGTCGAAGAAAAACAAGATTTCATGCCTTAACAACTACCATCCAGTGGCCTTGACATCCATCATCATGAAGTCCTTTGAGAGACCCTCGGACAATCTTCAATCGGACTTTACTGGACATTATCTTGCACTAAATGTTATTCCATTTATCATGCATCTGTACACTGTGGATGGCTCGATTGGAATCATGTATAGTCTTTCCGTTGACTGGTTAGCATGCAACAAGTTTTTCACTGTACCTCGGTACACATGACAATAAACTAAACTAAGTAATAACATCTGCCTGCACAAGGTCCATATCCATCTAGTCCCTGCCCATTCATGTATCTGTCAGTGAATACTTTAATTTTGCATCCCAGTCCAACTCTGACCCATCTATTGCATCCTAAAGTGTTCCAAAAAACTCAAATGCAATGCTGAGGGATGGAAATCCAGGTTCCCGCTTCAGCTTATACCCCCCCCGCCCAACCCCTCTCTCCTCTGGCATTTTATTTACCATGATCATTTTGTTATTCACGAGCTTTTACCACACTATTTGTTGCTCAAACTTTCATGGTTCCACCCTAACACGGATCTTCCCTTATATTCTCTACACCCATGCCCTTGTTTTCAACAATTTCAGGTTATCAAGCCAATCCATTAAATCCATCTACAGATACTGCCTGACCTGCTGAATATTTTAAGCATTTTACAATTCATTTTAATGAAGTCAAAAGGAAGCCAGAAGAGGTATTTTGGAGGGGTAACTTGGAAGTGAAGAGAAATAATACGTGGCATGGTATATTGCGGAAATTTTAGAGTTTGAGACTTGGTAGCAGATGGCATGACTGTCGATAGTAAAGTTATTAATAGGAGGGATGCACAATAATTTAAAGTGCTGATATCATATCATATCATATATATACAGCCGGAAACAGGCCTTTTCGGCCCACCAAGTCCGTGCCGCCCAGTGATCCCCGTACATTAACACTATCCTACACCCACTAGGGACAATTTTTACATTTACCCAGCCAATTAACCTACATACCTGTACGTCTGTATGTAGGTGTACCTGTACCTGTACCTGTACCTACATATATAGAAGGGTTATGGTGCTGGAGGTCACAAAAATAGAGAGCAGCAATGGCATGGAGGCTGGAAGCAGGAACAAGAATTTTAAAACTGAAACACAGCTAGAAAATCACCTGAGAATCTATATGAGCCAATCTGAAACGTGAACTAAAGATTCACAGTCCTATAATGAAGATGCTTAAGAAGTGAACAGGTTTGAGTAAATCATTAACTTCTAATAACTATCATCATTTAAATTACATATTTAACAATTGAAAGGGCAAATCTATAGAAGGCTGCTAAATTTCTAAAATTGATCATTATGGTAGTTTCAAGTTTGTTTTAAGCTTTGTCTGCTTACTTCCGGCTTTACATCATCAGGGTCATCAATCTTCTCTCGGTCATCCCATTCATCAGGTTTCTGAACATTTTGGTCTTTAATCATTTTAGCAGGCAGCATGTCCCAGTCATCCTCCAGGGAACCCGATTCAACTTTTTTGTTATCAATCTTCACTTCGTAAGTGTTATCAGAATTAAGTATTAGAGTGTAGAGATGTGTGTATTCGTCATCCTACGGAGCAAAATATTAAATTTAGCGTCAAAATCATAAATCCATACAGCATGGAAACGGGCCCCTCAGCTCAACTCACCCATGCCATGCCATTTAAGCTAGTCCCATATGCTGAAATTTGCCCCATATCCTAGTAAACCGTTTCCATCCATGTATCTGTCTGAATGTCTTTTAAATGTTGTACCTATCTCAACTACTTCCTCTGGCAGCTCGTTCTTCACCCACCATCCTCTGAGTGAAAAAGTTGCCTCTCAGATTCCTATTAAATCTTTTCTCTCTCATCTTAAACCTATGAATTCTGGTTCCTGATTCTCTATCCTGGGTAAGAGTTTGTTTATTCACTGTATTTATTCCCCTCATGATTTTGTACTCTTGTATAAGATCATCTTTCAGCGTCCTGCGCTCCAAGGAATAAAGTTCTATCTGCCCAACCTCTCCATACTGCTTAGGCCCTCAAGTCCTGGCAACATCCTCGGCCATTGCTTTGTCCTCTCCCCCCTCGACCACCGCCGCCTCCTCCTTCTCCTGACTCTTGAAAGATGCTTCACACCTTGAAACATGTTGGCAACTCCAGGGAGGAAGAAGAGGGAGCAGCAGAATGAACAAAGCGACCAGAAGAGGAGGAAGAGGCGGTGGAGTGGACAAAGCAAAGGCCGACAGGAAGAAGCAGCAGTTGGTGAGAGGGGAGGGAGCCCCACGGCGACAAAGTGCTACCTGTCGGTGGCAGCAGCCTGAGGAAAGCACTGTTGGCCAGGAGCTACAACATGAGCCACAACAACAGCTGCATCAATCGGACGGTGTGGCAGCTGGTGAAGAAGGGTTCGCTGGTACAGTACAGCTGCATTTTTTCAAAATTAATTTTTTTAACCCAAAAATAATTTTAATTATTTACAAAAAATACACACAAAAATACAAACAAACCCACCACCATAATAGATCTGCAACATTCCCCAGGCCCTGACCATTCACTGTGAAGGTCTTGCCCTGGTTTGCCGTCTTAAAATGCAACACCTTGCACTTATCTGCATTAAACTCCATTGACCATTCCTCAGCTCACTTGCCCAGCAGATCCAGATCCTATCTGTAGTTCTGTTCTTGCTTCCCCCCCCCCCGCCCCCCTCCCTCCAGTCATAACAGGGACAGAGTCCACCTTGTCCTCACCTTTCATCCCATTAGCCGTCACATACACACATCATCCTCTGACATTTTTGTCACCAATAACGGGATCCTGCCACTAGTCACATCTTCCCATCTCCACCCCTTCATGCTTTCCGACCATTCCCTCCACAACTCACTGGCTCAACTCATCCCTTCCCACCCAAAGCACCCCCTCCCGAGGGACTTTCCCCTGCAACCACAAGAGGTGCAACACCTGTCCTTCTAACTTCTCCTGCATTTTTTGATAACCATCTTCATTGTTTATGAGACCACCCACTTTAGCATCATCTGCAAATTTAATAATCATGCCTTGTATATTCATCCAAATCCTAAATCACCAACAGCAATGGCCCATCACCAATCCCCTTTTCATTCCAGTAGTCACAGGCCTCCAGACTGAAAAACAACCTTCCATCACAACCCTCCACTTTCTTCCATGAAGCCAAATCTGTATCCAGTTAGCTAGCTCTCCCTGGATCCCATGCGATCTCACCTTCAAAAGCAATCAACTATGCAGAACCTTGCTGGTCCATACAGACAACGTCTATGGCCCTGCATTCGTCAACCTTTTTGGTTACTTCCTCGAATAACTCAATGAAATCCGGGAGACATGATCGCCCACGTGCAAATCCATGCTGACTGTCCCTAATGAGCCCTGTCTATCCAAATGCATATGTACATCTTATCCCTCAGAATTCTCTCCAGTAACTTGCCTAGCGCAGATGTTAGGCTCACTGGTTGAAAGTTCCCAGGCTTTTCCTTGTAGCCCTTAAATAAAGGCACATCTCCAGTCATCCAGTACCACATCCATGTCTAATGGTGATTCATATAACTCAGCCAGGGATCCTCCAATTTCTTCTCTGCCTATCCACAGTATCCTCAGAAATATCTGATCAGACCCGGGAGATTTATCTACCTTCATATACCTTAGAACTTCTATAACCATTTAACTAATTTGAAACTCAAGCAATTAGACGCTAAATGTGCAAAAACAATAATATGTCAAGGTGGCATCTAATTCATAGCCCATTGCATGCAGTTTTTAAAAAAATACATTAAATGCAATGGAAAATAAAAATTACATTAATAAAAACATTGTCCATCATTACGCACCTTCGCCACAAGTGCATTCTCATACATAATTTTAACCAGAATGCTAGCAAGAACAGAAAATGTTATAAGGCACTCTGTACTTTTAAAGAGTAATTACCTTGCATCTAATATCTTTCTTAATCAAGTGATTCTTCCCTTTGTAGTTGAAAATCACATGAACCTTTTTGGTTGCTGCTCCACAAATATCTGGGCCTGATGAATATAA
Source organism: Rhinoraja longicauda (assembly GCF_053455715.1). Classification (NCBI taxonomy): domain Eukaryota; kingdom Metazoa; phylum Chordata; class Chondrichthyes; order Rajiformes; family Arhynchobatidae; genus Rhinoraja; species Rhinoraja longicauda. The sequence continues at coordinate 26,938,266 of NC_135963.1, read as the reverse complement.
TGGCTTTAAAGTTTATAAATTATTTCTTAAACTGTAGAGTTTTTTAATCTAAACAACACCACACTTTACTGAAGCTTGATGGTGACTGTTTATATCTGCTCCATTAACAGCTTCCACAATTGCACATCAACTGAATAACAAAGCTCACTGCAGCTTCTGTTCAGTCCAATAAGTATTATAGACAAAACATTGCATGTTTCTGACAGAATTTACATTTCCAAATAAATAATGAACCATGAATTTTCTATTCTTGGCCTCATACCAACCACCACACACCCTGGTAGCAATGGAAGCATCCTTCACCCACATATTTTGAAAGCTGTAAAAGCTGCAAGTGAATTTAATATTTTAAATTGAAGCAAATGATTAAAACACTTCCTGTTTACTGAAAATTTGATAAATACTAAAAAACAGAACTCGCATTTATTTTCCTAATCACCAGCCCTGCAAACACAAGTAAAATTAAATTGATTTAAAGGACAATTCCCATCAGAACAGGGAATCTCTGCAAGTCTGTTTTCCACTGCTAACAGAATCAGCATCCAAATCAGAGTTCTAAAAATTGAAATTGAGGACGTGCATCGTAGGTTTACTAGGTTAATTCCAGGAATGGTGGGACTGTCATATGTTGAAAGACTGGAACGACTAGGCTTGTATACACTGGAATTTAGAAGGATGAGAGGGGATCTTATCGAAACGTATAAGATTATTAAGGGGTTGGACACGTTAGCGGCAGGAAACATGTTCCCAATGTTGGGGGAGTCCAGAACAAGGGGCCACAGTTTAAGAATAAGGCGTAGGCCATTTAGAACGGAGATGAGGAAAAACTTTTTCAGTCAGAGAGTTGTGAATCTGTGGAATTCTCTAACTCAGAAGGCAGTGGAGGCCAATTCTCTGAATGCATTCAAGAGAGAGTTAGATAGAGCTCTTAAGGATAGCGGAGTCAGGGGGTATGGGGAGAAGGCAGGAACGGGGTACTGATTGAGAATGATCAGCCATGATAACATTGAATGGCGGTGCTGGCTCGAAGGGCCGAATAGCCTACTCCTGCACCTATTGTCTATTGAAATTCATATTTATAGGCGCAAGATGTTTTTTTATGAGGCCCAAACTGTATGTTAGTTTCCATATTCCAAAGGTCAAGTCAAGTCAAGTCAATTTTATTTGTATAGCACATTTAAAAACAACCCATGTTGACCAAGTGCTGTACATCTGATTAGGTACTAAGGAAAAAATGAAACGTACAGTAGCACGCAAACATAACAGCACATACAAAACAGTTCACAGCGCCTCCTCAATGAGCCTCAAACACTAGGGAGTAGAAATAGGTTTTGAGCCTGGACTTAAAGGAGTCGATGGAGGGGGCAGTTCTGATGGGGAGAGGGATGCTGTTCCACAGTCTAGGAGCTGCAACCGCAAAAGCGCGGTCACCCCTGAGCTTAAGCCTAGACCGCAGGATAGTGAGTAGCCCCAAGTCGGCCGACCTGAGGGACCTGGAGTTAGAGAGGTGAGTTAGAAGATTTTTGATGTGGGGGGGGGAATGTCCATGTACCGTACAGGGAGCCAGTGGAGAGAGGCCAGAATCGGCGTGATGTGGTCCCTTTTACGGGTACCCGTCAGGAGTCTCGCTGCGGCATTTTAGACCAGTTGCAGGCAGGACAGGGAAGATTGGCTGATCCCAGTGTATAGGGAGTTGCAGTAGTCTAGGCGGGAGGAAATGAAAGCGTGAATGATTTTTTCAGTGTCGTCGAATTGGAGGAAAGGTTTGATTTTAGCTATGGTACGAAGTTGGAAGAAGCTGGCTTTTACCACAGCGTTGACTTGCTTGTCAAATTTTAATGAAGAGCAAATAACTTCTATATAAGCAGGTCCTGGTCCTCTGATTTTCTGGCAACTGGTGATCTTGCACCACCTTTAAGGTCATAAGGTCATGTGACAGGAGTATGATTAGGCTAATCGGCACATCAAGTCTACTCCACCATTCAATCAAGGCTGATCTATCGCTCCTTCTTATCCCCATTCTCCTGCCTTCTCCTCATAACCTCTGATACCTGTACTAATCAAGAAGTATGTATTAATCCAGACAAAATTACGAGTGCACTTGAAATGCTCCCCAGAAGACCTCCCCAAGTGGCACCTAGAATGATTGAGGCTGCCGATCTCGACCTCATCTAGACTTCCGTGGCCAACCAGTGAGGGTTCTAGAACTCTGGCCCGGCTGGAGCCGGTAGACCCGTTCCCATGGCCAGCTTCAGCGGCTGATCGATAGATCAAATTCCTCCCTGTGGCCGGGGCTCTGGAACTCCGGCCTGGCCTGAGCCACAAGAACTGTTCCCATAGCCGACTTCAGCGGCTGATCAGCGAGTCGAATTTGCCTTCTGTGGCCAAGGGTCTGGAACTCCGGCCCGGCCTGAGCCATAAGATCTGTTCCCATAACCGAATTTGGTTCCGGTACCATTCAACTCTTGGAGGCCGAGACCTTTGTTGTCCATAAAACCGGCTCTGGAACCAAGGGTACTGGAAAAATAGTGATGGACCTGCATTGTACAATTATAGCAGAACTAACTATCTTTCTTCATGTGTGGGGCCCAGGACAGATCTTCAGATATATGCATGCTCAAGTACTTTAAGTTGTTGAATCTCGCCATAATAGAGGTAGTATCATACCAATTTGTTGGTTGCAAGTGCCTATTCTTCTTCAGGTTGTGCTACCTAATTCCCCTTTGATAACCAGGAAGTCCACTGTAAGAATACTGAGTGATCAATTTTCTCAAAAGTATTGTATCAATCCTGGGGGAGGCTTTGGTTTACATTGGGAGCGCATTTTGTCAGTGCATTAAAGTTACTGATTTGATTCATTAATTTGGTGAGATGGAGGATGATCGCACCGACTGGGACCTGTTTGCACAACAGGCCACCTACGGTTCAGAGATAGAGGTAGACTTGGAGGAATACGCATCCACTGTGCTCTCCTACATCAACTGCTGTGTGGAGAATGTCACGGAGGACAAGGTGATAAAGATGTTCCCAAACCGGAAACCCTGGATGAACAAGGAGGTACAGAACCTGCTGAGGGCACGCAACAATGCCTTTAAATCTGGTGACACTTCAGCATACAGTGTTGCCAGATCACACCTAAGCAAAGGTATTAAAAGGGCCAAAGACACCCATAGGCAACGGGTGGAAGACCACTTCAACACCACGGACACCAGAAGCATGTGGCAGGGTGTCAGGGACATCACTGGCTACAAGAGCAGCCCTGCCTGCCCCCACAGCGATATGGCATTGACCAACGAGCTTAACACCTTCTTTGCCCGCTTTGAAACTGGCAAAACCACCTTGAGTGAAAGAACCCCAGCCGAGGCGGTGGGACAGGTCTTGCAACTGAGCACACAGGAGGTACAACGCGCTCTGCAAAGGGTCAACCCACGCAAGGCTGCAGGACCGGATGGTGTTCAAGGAAGGGTACTGAAGGACTGTGCTGAACAGCTGGCTGAGGTATTCACCAGGATCTTTAACCTGTCATTATCTCTGGCTACGGTCCCCAAGTGCCTGAAGTCGGCTATCATAGTTCCGGTGCCGAAAAAAGCAAAGATCTCCAACCTGAACGACTACTGCCCGGTTGCCCTAACGCCGATTGTCATGAAGTGCTTTGAGAGGCTAGTCCTCTCACACATCAAATCCAGCATCCCTGACTCACTGGACCCACATCAATTTGCATACAGGGCAAATAGATCTACAGAGGACGCCATCTCTCTGGCTCTTCACACTGTCCTGACTCACCTAGAGAGACAGGGCACGTACGTGAGGATGCTATTCATAGACTATAGCTCCGCCTTCAACACGGTCATCCCCACCAAGCTCATCACCAAACTCCACCAGCTAGGCCTTAGCTCGTCATTATGTGACTGGATCCTGGACTTCCTGCTGGAACGACCGCAGGCAGTGAGAATGGGCCCGCACCTGTCCTCCACTATCACCCTGAGTACCGGCACACCACAGGGCTGTGTTCTGAGCCCCATGCTCTACTCCCTCTTCACACACGACTGTGTTCCTGCATTCGACACCAACACCATTGTCAAGTTTGCAGATGACACAACGGTGATCGGGCTGATCACCAACGGGGATGAAACAAACTATAGAGCGGAGGTGCAGAACCTGGCGGACTGGTGCTCGGATAACAACCTGTCCCTAAATACCACCAAGACCAAGGAGCTGATCATCAACTTCCGTAGGTCACATAACGGGGAATATGCCCCGATCTCTATCAATGGGGTCAGTGTGGAGAGAGTGTCCAGCTTCAAGTTTCTGGGCACTCACATTTCGGAGGACCTAACATGGTCCAATAACACTGCTGCGCTGGTCAAGAAGGCACAACAAAGACTGTTCTACTTAAGAACACTGAAAAAGTCTGGTCTACCCCAACAGCTGCTGAAGACCTTCTACCGCTGCACCATAGAGAGCATCCTAACGCATGGAATCCCTGTGTGGTACCTCAGCTGCACGGAGGCAGAAAGGAAAGCTCTACAGCGGGTAGTCCATAGAGCTCAGAGGGCCATCGGAACACAGCTACCAGACTTGGAGGGCATCTACAACACACGATGCCTCAGAAAAGCCACCAGCATCCACAAAGACTCTTCACACCCCTGCAACAGTCTGTTCGAACTCCTTCCATCGGGCAGACGATTCAAGGCCTTCTATGCCCGCACCTCCAGACTCAGGAACAGCTTCATCCCCAGGGCCATAGCTGCTATGAACCGGTCCTGCTGAGCCGGATGGCCACAACGCATAGATCAACTTGCACTTTACCCTGTCCAAAACTGTTACAACTGTTCGTTTCGTTGGGTTGCTGCTGTCTAAATTACCTAAATTAGTGCATCGTATGGGAGGCGCATTCCCAATCTCGTTGTACCCCTGGGTACAATGACAATAAAGATATATTGTATTGTATTGTATTGTATTGTATGAGAGGATGTTCACATGAAGTACAAACACCTTGGTCCTAACTGGGACAAAAAATGTTTCTGTGCTGTAAATATCCTCTTTAATTCCCAGAGATATTAAATGTATTTCTCAAGATCTTTAAGATAGACCCTAAAAGAGTTAAAAGTACATCCCTAAAAATCAAATAGCTCGACAACAACAACAGATACAACTGGGTTGGATTTTGTCTATTTGCTTGAAACTTTTAAAGTTCATAATATGTACTTGGTCATAGCGCTAAGGAAAATAAAGAGGGCAAGGAATAAAGTGCTTTTTTCCCCCACATGCACTGATACAAGAGCTGTTCATGGGACAACTGATGTAGATGCTTGGTGGTAAATAATAAAAACATTTTGGCTCCTCAGCGCTTCCTGCTCATTTTAAGTATGAGATTAAATTTAAAAAAATTAAAAATTAAATTGACATATAAATTTTAATTATTACTAACCAAACATTATGTAGTAAGGGGAATCTCCGTTCATATCCTCTTGGTTCAGATCAGTCGGAAAGAGCTTGATGTATCCTCCACCACAGTTAATATTTTGCTCATGTTTCACAGTGAACTGGGTGACCATAGTTTGTCCTTCATTATTGAACTGTTCAAATTTAATTGATCTTGCATAGTATTTTGCATCTTCACTTGTCTGAATTCCTGGGTTGGGATAGGAGTCAAAGGATGAAAAAATATTATATATTTTATGATCTTTTGGACAGCAGACTCAGTAAGCACCACAAGGAATTTTAGCATCATTCAAGATTTCTGCCACATTAATTTACCACACTGTCATAGCAAGCACACAATGAGATGGAGAGAATATTAGAATTAGTTGTAGTAGTTTATACAACTCCTTAAACCTGCTGTGCATTTCAGCATCATCAAGTGATCCTGAGTTTAGAGCTAATGAGATTATTTCACTCCATATAAACCAGCCACATAAATCTACTAAAATGCAAGCAACAAACCTAACAATAGGTGAAATTCTTTAAAAGTGCAAAAATATAAATTTACAGGACAAGTTGTTACCTCCTGTGTGTTAAGGCAAGGGATGCCTCATTAGGGCTAGAAAACATTAAGCTAAGAAAAAAAAGTCAGGAAAAGAAAAGCATCTTTTTTTATAAGCACATAAATTGTATGTAGATAAGTTAAATATATAACCCAAAAGAAATGACTTACAAAATTAAAGTAAGGGAATAATAACCAGAACAATATGTTTAGCTTGATGAAAATGAAAGGTAATATTAAATAACAAAAATAAAATGAATGTAATACATTTAGGATTAATTGAATGCACAGATGGAAAAGAAGCAGTATCAACTGGAGGTTGAGAGTGACATAAATCAGCAAGGATAGATGATAGATTTAAAAAAAAATACTATGTGCAATTGTCCAACACATGCTCTTTTTTGATGGGGTTGGGGAAATAGAAGTGGAGAAAAACTACAGAGACAAGTTAATGTACATTCATTTTTACTTATCCTACAATCATTATTTACCTTTGTCTTTCTCAGAATCCGCATAAAACTTTCCAGCATTGAGTATGAATTTACCATAGTCAGACAGGTGTTTTGATTCTATCCATCTGCTTTGCCAAGCATCTGAAAATAAGTATTTGGATACTCATGATAATGCATCTGAAGGACAATGCATGTATTGTTGCATAATCTAAAAAGTTAAAAACAGATTCAACAACTAAACTATAATGACAAATTATTTTCACTGTGGTGCAATATGGCAAATTTATCATCATAAATGGCTGAAGAATGAAGACTATTTTCAATTTGGTTACTCAGCAAGCCCACTGCTCTAGTGTTACATATAGCCTATTTGACTTTTTTTCCCCCTTAATTTATGGGAAAAGGTCTCATAATAATGATGATGTATTATGCATCCTTGAATGTTTTGGTTTATTATTGTCAGGTCTACTGAGATACAGTGAAAATATGTGTTTTGCAGGCAATCCAGGCAAATCATACCATAGATGTACATTAGGTGGCACAAAAGAGAAAATGAGTGCAGAATATAGATTACAAATACAGAGAAAGTGCAGATTTAAAAAATGTGCCTGGGTCGCAATAATATTGGAAAATTAGGAATTCATCCTTGGCATAGACAATAGGTGCAGGAGTAGGCCATTCGGCCCTTCGAGCCAGCACCGCCATTCAATCTGATCATGGCTGATCATTCTCAATCAGTACCCCGTTCCTGCTTTCTCCCCATACCCCCTGACTCCGCTATCCTTAAAAGCTCTATCTAGCTCTCTCTTGAATGTATTCAGAGAATTGGCCTCCACTGCCCTCTGAGGCAGAGAATTCCACAGATTCACAACTCTCTGACTAAAAAAGTTTTTCCTCATCTCTGTTCTAAATGGCCTACCCCTTATTCTTAAACTGTGGCCCCTGGTTCTGGACTCCCCCAACATTGGGAACATGTTTCCTGCCTCGAACATGTCCAACCCCTTAATAATCTTATACGTTTCGATAAGATCCCCTCTCATCCTTCTAAATTCCAGTGTATACAAACCTAGTCGCTCCAGTCTTTCAACATATGACAGTCCCGCCATTCCGGGAATTAACCTAGTAAACCTACGCTGCACGCCCTCAATAGCAAGAATATCCTTCCTCAAATTTGGAGACCAAAACTGCACACAGTACTCCAGGTGCGGTCTCACTAGGGCCCTGTACAACTGCAGGACCTCTTTGCTCCTATACTTAACTCCTCTTGTTATGAAGGCCAACATTCCATTGGCTTTCTTCACTGCCTGCTGTACCTGCATGCTTCCTTTCAGTGACTGATGCACTAAGACACCCAGATCACGTTGTACGTCCCCTTTTCCTAACTTGACACCATTCAAATAATAATCTGCCTTCCTATTCTTACCACCAAAGTGGATAACTTCACACTTATCCACATTAAACTGCATCTGCCATGCATCCGCGCACTCACACAACCTGTCCAAGTCACCCAGCAACCTCATAGCATCTTCCTCACCGTTCACACTGCCACCTAGCTTTGTATCATCGGCAAATTTGCTAATGGTACTTTTAATCCCTTCATCCAAGTCATTGATGTATATTGTAAATAGCTGCGGTCCCAACACCGAGCCTTGCGGTACCCCACTAGTCACTGCCTGCCATTCTGAAAGGGACCCATTTATCCCCACTCTTTGCTTTCTGTCTGTCAACCAACTTTCTATCCATGTCAGTACCCTACCTACAATACCATGTGCTCTAATTTTGCCCACCAATCTCCTATGTGGGACCTTGTCGAAGGCTTTCTGAAAGTCGAGGTACACCACATCAACCGGCTCTCCCCTGTCAATTTTCCTAGTTATATCCTCAAAAAATTCCAGTAGATTAGTCAAGCATGATTTCCCCTTCGTAAATCCATGCTGACTCGGAACGATCCTGTTACTGCGATCCAAATGCTCCGCAATTTCATCTTTTATAATTGACTCCAGCATCTTCCCCACCACTGATGTCAGACTAACTGGTCTATAATTTCCCGTTTTCTCTCTCCCTCCTTTCTTGAAAAGTGGGATAACATTAGCTACCCTCCAATCCACAGGAGCTAGTGCATTGAAGAGCATTGAAGAGCCTGAGAACAGAAGGTTAGAAGCCGTTTGAATCTCATGCTATGTTTTTCAAGCTTTTGCATCTTTTGCTCAGAGGGGATGAGAAAATGACTGGAGAGGGGACGGGTGCGAGTGGTCCTTGATTTATATTGGCTGGTTTCCTGAGGCTACATGAATGGAATATAGAGTGGACTTGGGGGGGGGGGGGGGGAGGAGAGGGTTGTCTGGGGCAATGGCTGGTTTGCATGATGGACTGGGATGTGTTCACAACTCTCTGCAGTTTATTGTGGTCTCACACACAGCAGTTGTTATACCAACCTGTGATGTATCCGGATAAGATACTTTCTTTGGTAGATCTGTATAAATTGGTAAGAATCATTGAAGCCATTCCAAATTTTCTTAGTCTTCTGACCAAAAAAGAGGTAGTGGTGTACTTTCTTGGCTGTTACAAATGTGGTTTGACCGGGTCAATTTGTTTGTGATATTTACACCAAGGAACTTGAAGCTCTCAACCGTCTCCACTTCAGCACCATTGATGTTGACTGGTGTGTGTATTCTACCCAGCTTCCTCAAGTTGATGACAATTTCCTGCATTTGTGGACATTGAGGAAGAGGTTGATATCTTGATAATCATGCGACTAATCTGTCTTTCTCCAACCTGTACTTCATTTAATTGTTGTTCGAGATCTGGCCCACCACAGCAGCATCACCTGCAAACTTATAAATGGAATTAGAGCAGAATTAGGCTGTACAGTCTTGAGTATGGTGTTGAAGGCAGAGCTATAGTCAAAAGGAGTCCAACATAAGTGCCCTCGTCATCCTGATGTTCCAGGAATGAGTGTAGGGTCTAGAAGGTGGTATTTGCCGTGGACCTTTTGCAGGCAGTAGGCAAATCGCAGTAGATCATGGTTGTCTGGGATGCTGGAGTTGATGTGCTCATGTCCAGCCTTTCAAAGCCTTTCAGAATGGTGGATGTTCGACCCACTGAATGGAAGTCATTAAGGCATGCTACCTTGCTTTTCTTTGGTATTAGCATGCCAGTGGTCTTCTTAAAGCAGGTGGGAACCTCAGATTGGAGTAAGAGAGGTTAAACACATCTATGAATACTCCTGCCAATTGCCCCAGCAGATTCAGAGAACATGGCCAGGGTTCTATCTGAGCCAGTCGCCTTCTGTGAGTTTGCTCTCATTAAGGTGATCTGACATCTAAGATAGTGACCGTGGATACAGCTGCACCCGGGGCTATTGGGGCGGGTAACACTATTCCACTGACCTTTTGTTCAAAATGAGCATAGAATGCATTGAGCTCATCGAGGAGGGATACATTGTTGCCAACGATTCTGATTTGAGCCCATTATAACACGTGAGCCTTACCACTTTCACACGGTTGTGCCCAAATTGAATTGTTTTACAAGATAAGTTTAGAGCCTATCTTATTATCATGGGTCTTTAACTCGTTCAAATCTGCATCTAATTCACATCTAAGAAGAGTCTCATCAGCTTTTCAAGTCTCTCAACATAATTGGTTCTGTCATGCCTGGTTACATTCTGGGAATTTTCCTAGCGCAAGAGTCATTGGAGCCATGCCATATATCCTTGGTCTTCTGAGAGAGAAGAGGCATTGGTATACTTTCCTGGTACCTACCTGGTATTTTAGAAACAGTTCATTAAATTTCCTTGTTTCTATCCCAGCATGTTGTTGTTCCATCCTTGAAGGTTATAGGTTCAGAATTGTTTATTTATCAGCTTCATCAGCTTCTCTACTACCTTCAGAGATTTGTGTATGTGCACCTCATTTCTCTGCTGCTTCACAGCCTTGAAACTTTATCATTTTGTTGCCTCTTATTTTTCCAACCAAACAGCCATTAAACATTTTTTCAACAATTAACTTAAAAATCAATGTTGTGAGAAACAGAATGATTAAACCACCAGAGACAGGATGATTAATACCTGAAGGAATGAAGGGGGGGGGGGGGGGGACTGAGGGTTTGTGAGAGACAGGACGATTAAACCCGGAGACAGGATGGTAAAAGTTTAACACTGCCTTTGTTAAGACACGGAGAGAATAATTGTGGACAGAGATAAGCTACACAACCAGCCACAATCTTAAGAAGGTGTCAACGAGGCAGGAAAGGGTTAAAATGAGTCATGTAGATAGCTACTGCGCTTGCTTAATGAGGTAAATGAACATTGCAAATACGCCCCTGATCCTGAAACTGCTAATTACCATTTACCTGCAATGTATGATCTGGGAGTTACCCTGGGCGGTACAGAAGATTGTGCACCTCAGCGCTCTGATTGGAAGGAGCCCGAAGGGGAGGGGGATCCAACGAAGGGGAGGGAGATTCAAAGAAGTTGTATTGTATAAAGAGAAGGCACTGTCTTTGTCTCGGTGTGTCTCGATTTGGAGAGGCACCCGGCTCTGCAGACTCGTGAATAAAGTTTTCTTGTTTCCACGACTTTGTCTCTGGCATCGTGATTGTGAGCACCGAGTTACATCTCACAAATGTCTCCCCACTTTATTAGACTATCTTACTGAGAGGTTCATTGTTTGTTATATTTCTATATTCCAGGTCAATTACAAGCTTTGAAATACAGTAGCTCCCTATGTACCCAAACCCAAACAATTAAAATGAAACCGTTCACTTTACTAATTATTTTCTTCACTGCGGCAACATTGTATCCAAGCTGCCGATATCCTTTTTAGGATTTCCCAGCTCCCGTAGAAGGTCCGTAGACTGAACATAGCTTTAAAATAATGAAAATAAAGAAGCATCCGTATTCTTCCAAATCATCTTTATGGGTTTTGTTAAAATTTAGGTTAAATAAAGTTACACATCACGAATGGAAACGTTAAGGTGATGACTGATTTTCGCACAAACTTAGCGTAAATAATTGTCGGTACCTATTAAATACATCAATGACCAAATCCGTGTTACCACCCTTCTTGCAGCAAAGGGGGCGACTCGCGATTCTTACTTGTAACCTGAAGTACAAACTTTGCGCCTTACCGCCATCCGTGAACTCTTCCTTCAAATAGATCAGGGTGTCTGCTTGCGACTGGACGACCAACAAAGCCAGCAAAAGAACTACTACTACCTTCATATCACTCGTGTTAACAGAGTGTTTCGTACAGTTGCTATTCTTATCGTCAGTTTATCGTTTAGTAATCTTGGGAAACACAAAATCTTTCCAGCTACCTAACACCCAGTCTACTGCCCAACGGCACACTGGCAATAAACCATTGCGTGGGCGTTGACACCTGACGGTGGCTTGGCAAGGCCAATGGCGAGAAACTACGCAGTGGATGGGCTCTGTGAAGTAAGAGAGCTGCACAGACCTGTCATCCTGTCTACGCAGGTCAGATTTTTTTTAAACGAGAGCACCATTTCTAATTTGCCAATTACATTAAATTTAGTAACAAAAACACTCAAATACATTTTCAAAAGACTTGACAATAAATTATAAAAGCAATAAGTGGGCTATTCCTTAATACCCACGCACATGTGCACACATGTCAGAAATCTTGGAATTGAGGCAACGCCAAGATACCTGATTCCCACCTCTGATTTTACTGAGAAGCAATGCTGAACATGGAAGTTCACTATGATCGACACAAGGAACTGCTGAAGCTGGTTTGCTAAAAATAAATAAATGCTGGAGTACCTTAGTGGGTCAGCCAGCATCCCTGGAGAACATGGATAGGCACTAGTTGTCCTGGAGAAACAAGACAACCAGGAATCCCAGGAGTTCTTCCATGTGAGACAGGGGTTCAGTGCACCTCCTCTAACCTCATCTATTGCATCAAGTGTTCCTGATGTGGCCTCTTACATTGACAAGACCGAGTGTAGACTTGATGGCCATTTCGCCAAACAGTTATGCTCAGTCTGTCATACTGATCTTTCCATTCTATCCTTCTTCCATTGTCAGAGTGCAAACTGAAGGAACATCACCTCATATTCTGTTTAGGTAGTTTACAACAGTCTGAACTTTGCCTATCAACCCCGTCCCCTCATCTATATCCAGCTATCATTTGCCAGGCTTTGTCCGGCCCCTTCTCTCTTCCAGCTTTCTCACCCACTCCCCCAAGCACAGTTTGAAGAAGGGTCCTGACCCAAAATCATATCCATGATTTTCAGTGATGCTGCCAGACCTGTTAAGCTACTCCAGGCCAATGTGTCTTTTTTTGCTAATTATCTTGCATTGCTTGCAAACTTAGTTCCACTGAAGGCGATTTCACTTTAATATTATGTGAAAATGGGAACACTGGATCCTCTGTCTTCCTCAGCAAAGATGAATAATTGCATGATGCCTTTTTTAAAGTTTTGCAGTATAATTTGGTGAATCCTGGAATATCCTAGGAGTGCTGGGAAGATCAGATCACAATTATATGTGCAGATCACTAGATTCAGAGGAAAGTTGTGAACATTGTGACAATTTCAATTAGCAAGGCACACTAATTGTGGTGCTTATATCATATATATACATATTAATGTTGTTAAAAACATACAAATTGCTGGAGTAACTTAGCGGCTCAGGCAGTATCTCTAGAGGACATGGATAGGCAACATTTCCCGTTGAGACCCTTCTCCGAATTCATTGTAGAAGAGGGAATGTAGCTGGAAAGAATTAGGGGTGGGACAGGGATGGGGAAAGGGATAAGTGGTTGCAGGTGGGGTTGGTTTAATTCGACAAGGGCTGGAGATGAAAAGAGGAAAAAAGGGTGTCAGAAAAGGAGAGGAATGGAATGTAAAGCCTGAGGATATAGGTGGACGTGAGTGAGTCTTTGAGTGCAGTTCGGGCAAAGCAGCAGTGAGAACGACCGTTGGCTGGATTTGGTGAGACACAGGTAGAGCAGGTATAAAAAGGGTGCAAATGGCAGGTCGGGCAAAGCACATATCTTCAAGCACATCAGCGGAAGAAAGGTTAGGAGTGAGTGTGGGGATTGGCCGAACAATTAGATTGGAAGATTGGTAAATTGGACAATTAGTCAATTTAGCAACTCCTATAAGCAAGGCTTGCTTAAAGGGTGCGGTACTGTCAAGGGAAGTGCCCTGTGGGAAAAGTGCGAGTCTTCAGCTGCGAGTCTTTGGCGAGGAGGCTGAGGGAGGACGCCACACCAAACACTGGAGAGGGTGAGACGCAAGAAGAAAATGTCAAGCAAGCTGATTCAATGTGATGCTTGCAGGATGTGGGTGGTCAGGGACACTGCTGGTGCCTCTGGCTGCTACAAGTGTGAGAAGTGTATCCAGGTACAGCTCCTGAAGGACCGTGTTGGGGAACTGGAGAAGCAAGTGGATGACCTCGGGTTCGTCTGAGAAACGGAGTTGTTCCTCGACAAGTCCTACAGTGAGATTGTTACACCAAAGGTACTAGAAGAGAGAAGGTGGGTGACGGTGAGAAAGGGAAGGAAACTTGGAATGCAAAGGTCCCCGGGTGTTGTACCTCTTGAGAACAGGTTCACTCACTTGGAACCTGTCGGGGAAGAAGACGTTGCCACTGAGCGGCAGACTGGCTTGCGAAGCAAAAAGTGCTGTTGAGCCAAAACCAAAGAGGCCGACGTCAGGCAACGCCATGGTAGTAGGAGACTCCATTGTGAGAGGTACGGACAGGGGTTTCTGCGGCAACAGGCGGGATTCGAGGATGGTGTGCTGCCTCCCTGGTGCCAGGATCCAGGATGTCACGGACAGAGTGCAGAAAATCCTCAACGGCGAAGGTGAACAGCCGGAAGTGGTAGTACATGTCAGCACAAACGATGTCGGAAAGAAGGAGATGAATATTCTGCAGCGTGACCTCAGAGAGCTCGGAAAAATACTGAAAAGCAGGACCTCCAAGGTGGTTATCTCCGGTTTGCTTCCAGTTCCTCGTGCTGGCGAGAGCAGGAACAGGGAGATACAGGACCTGAATGTGTTGCTGAGGAACTGGTGCAGGGGGCAAGGATTTAGATTCTTAGATCACTGGGAGCTGGTTTGGGGTAAGGGGGAATTGTACAAAAGGGACGGATTGCACCTTAACAGGTGGGGGACCAGCATTCTGGCGGGCAGGTTTGCCACTGCTACACGGGTGGTTTTAAACTAAATGGGGGGGGGTTTGTCAAATGGGATAGTCAAGGATGGAGTTAAAGGGAACGAGAGTAAAGGGTTAGTTAATGACCCCAGAATTAACGGGAAAGAAAGCTCACAAAGGGATAGGAGAATATGGCTGTGTAATAGGGATCGATGTGAAAGGTGAGATGAGTAAGGAATTAAAAGTATTGTATATGAATGCGCGAAGTATAAGAAGTAAAGTAGATGTGCTTGAGATCAGTTGGAGGTTGGTAGATATGACATTGTGGGGATTACAGAGACGTGGCTGCAGGAGGATCGGGCCTGGGAACTTAATATACAGGGTTATACAGTCTATAGAAAGGACAGGCAGGTGGGCAGAGGCGATGGGGTAGCTCTGGTGGTGAGGGACGAAATTCAGTCCCTTGTGAGGGGCGACATAGGGACTGACGAGGTATAGTCACTGTGGATTGAGTTGAGGAATTGTACAGACCCTCAAATAGTAGTCTGGATGTAGGGTGTAAGTTGCAGCAGGAGCTAAAACTGGCATGTAAGAAAGGTAATGCCACTGTGGTGATGGGGGATTTCAATATGCAGGTAGACTGGGAAAATCAGGTTGGTTCTGGACCCCAAGAAAGAGAGTTTGTAGAGTGCCTCCGAGATGGATTCTTAGAGCAGCTTGTAATGGAGCCTACCAGAGAAAAGGCAATTCTGGATTTAGTGTTGTCCATTGAACCAGATTTGATAAGAGAACTCGCGGTGCTTGGAGGTAGTGATCATAATATGATTAGTTTTAATCAGCAATTTGAGAAGGAGAAGGTTAAATCGGAAGTGTCAGTGTTGCAGTTGAACAAAGGGGACTTTGAAGGCATGAGAGAGGAGCTGGCCAAGGTAGACTGGAAAGGGATCCTAGCAGGAATAACGGTGGAACAGCAATGGCAGGAATTTCTGGGCATAATCCGGAAGACGCAGTATCATTTCATTCCAAAAAGGAAGAAAGATTCCAAGGGGAGTAGGAGACAACCGTGGCTGACAAGGGAAGTTAGGAATGGAATAAAACTAAAAGAAAAGATGTATAACACGGCAAAGAGTAGCGGGAAGCCGGAGGATTGGGAAACTTTCATAGGACAACAGAAGGTAACAAAATGGGGAATACGGGCTGAAAAGATGAAGTACGAGGGGAAGCTGGCCAAGAATGTAAAGGACAGTAAAGTCTTCTTTAGGTATGTTAAGCAAAAAAGAGTAGCAAAGTCAAATGTGGGTCCCTTGAAGGTAGTCACGGGTGAAATTATTATGGTAACAAGGAAATGGCAGAACAGTTGAATAGGTACTTCGGATCTGTCTTCACTAAGGAAGACACAAACAATCTCCCAGATGTACTGGAGGACAGAGGATCTAGGGGGGTAGAGGAACTGAAAGAAATTTAGCATTAGGCGAGAAATAGTATTGGGTAGACTAATGGGACTGAAGGTTGATAAATTCTCAGGGCCTGATGGTCTGCATCCCAGGGTCCTCAGGGAGGTGGCTCTAGAAATAGTGAACGCATTGGTGATCATTTTCCAATGTTCAATAGATTCAGGACCAGTTCCTGTGGATTGGAGGATAGCTAATGTTATCCTACTTTTCAAGAAAGGAGCGAGAGAGAAAATGGGGAATTACAGACCAGTTAGCCTGACTTCGGTGGTGGAAAAGATGCTGGGGTTAATTTTTAAAGAGCTAATAACGGTGCATTTAGAAACATAGAAAATAGGTGCAGGAGTAGGTCATTCGGCCCTTCGAGCCTGCACCGCCATTCAATATGATCATGGGTGATCATCCAACTCAGTATCCGGTACCTGCCTTCTCTCCATACCCCCTGATCCCTTTAGCCACAACGGCCACATCTAACTCCCTCTTAAATATAGCCAATGAACTGGCCTCAACTACCTTCTGTGGCAGAGAATTCCACAGATTCACCACTCTCTGTGTGAAAAAAAACTTTCTCATCTCGGTCCTAAAAGACGTCCCCTTATCCTTAAACTGTGACCCCTTGTTCTGGACTTCCCCAACATCGGGAACAATCTTCCTGCATCCAGCCTGTCCAACCCCTTAAGAATTTTGTAAGTTTCTATAAGATCCCCCCTCAATCTTCTAAATTCCAGCGAGTACAAGCCGAGTCTATCCAGTCTTTCTTCATATGAAATTCCTGCCATCCCAGGAATCAATCTGGTGAACCTTCTCTGTACTCCCTCTATGGCAAGAATGTCTTTCCTCAGATTAGGAGACCAAAACTGTACGCAATACTCCAGGTGTGGTCTCACCAATGCCCTGTACAACTGCAGCAGAACCTCCCTGCTCCTATACTCAAATCCCCTCGCTATGAATGCCAACATACCATTCGCTTTCTTCACTGCCTGCTGCACCTGCATGCCTACTTTCAATGACTGGTGTACCATGACACCCAGGTTTCGTTGCATCTCCCCTTCTCCTAATCGGCCACCATTCAGATAAATAGTCTGCTTTCCTGTTCTTGCCACCAAAGTGGATAACCTCACATTTATCCACATTATACTGCATCTGCCATGCCTTTGCCCACTCACCTAACCTATCCAAGTCACGTTGCAGCCTCCTAGCATCCTCCTCACAGCTAACACTGCCCCCCAGCTTCTTGTTATCCGCAAACTTGGAGATGTTGCATTCAATTCCCTCGTCCAAATCATTAATATATATTGTAAATAGCTGGGGTCCCAGCACTGAGCCTTGCGGTACCCCACCAGTCACTGCCTGCCATTCTGAAAAGGACCCGTTTATTCTTACTCTTTGCTTCCTGTCTGCCAGCCAGTTCTCTATCCACATCAATACTGAACCCACATAACCCACAATTTGGATAACAGTAAAAGGATAAGTCCAAGTCAGCATGGATTTATGAAAGGGAAATCATGTTTGACTAATCTTCTGGAATTTTTTGAGGATGTGACAAGTAAAATGGATGAAGGGGAGCCAGTGGATGTAGTGTATCTAGACTTTCAGAAAGCCTTTGATAAGGTCCCGCACGGGAGATTGGTGACTAAAATTAGAGCACATGGTATTGTGGGTAGGGTGTTGACATGGATAGAAAATTGGTTGGCAGACAAGAAGCAAAGAGTAGGAGTAAACGGGTCCTTTTCAGAATGGCAGGCAGTGGCGAGTGGAGTGCCGCAACGCTCGGTGTTGGGGCCGCAACTGTTTACCATATATATTAATGACTTGGAAGAGGGAATTAGAAACAACACTAGCATATTTGCGGATGACACAAAGCTGGCTGGCAGTGTAAACTGTGAAGAGGATGTTAGGACGTTGCAGGGTGACCTGGACAGGTTGAGTGAGTGGGCAGATGCGTGGTAGATGCAGTATAATATAGATAAATGTGAGGTTATCCACTTTGGCGGCAAAAATAAGGAGGCAGATTATTATCTCAATGGTGTTAGGTTAGGTAAGGGGAAGGTGCAGCGAGACCTGGGTGTCCTTGTATACCAGTCACTGAAAGTTGGCGTGCAGGTACAGCAGGCAGTGAAGAAAGCTAATGGCATGTTGGCCTTCATAACAAGAGGTTTTCAGTATAGGAGTAAAGAGGTTCTTCTGCAGTTTCGTAGGGCCCTGGTGAAAACCACATCTGGAGTATTGTGTACAGTTTTGGTTACCTAATTTGAGGAAGGACATCCTTGTAATTGAGGCAGTGCAGTGTAGGTTCACGAGATTGATCTCTGGGATGGCGGGACTGTCATATGAGGAAAGATTGAAAAGACTAGGCTTGTATTCACTGGAGTTTAGAAGGATGAGAGTGGATCTTATAGAAACATATAAAATTATAAAAGGACTGGACAAGCTAGATGCAGGAAAAATGTTCCCAATGTTGGGCGAGTCCAGAACCAGGGGCCACAGTCCTAGAATAAAGGGGAGACCATTTAAAACTGGGGTGAGAAGAAACTTTTTCACCCAGAGAGTTGTGAATTTGTGGAATTCTCTGCCACAGCGGGCAGTGGAAGCCAAATCACTGGATGGATTTAAGAGAGAGTTAGATAGAGTTCTAGGGGCTAGTGGAATCAAGGGATATGGGGAGAAGGCAGGCACGGGTTATTGATCGTGGATGATCAGCCATGATCACAATGAATGTTGGTGCTGGCTCGAAGGGCCGAATAGTCTCCTCCGGCACCTATTTTCTATGTTTCTATGTTGATGGGGTGGGCAGGATAATGGGAGAAAATGGTATGCACCAGGTGAGGCACAGGTAAGTGATGGGAGAAAAAAGGGGGGGTTATTGCATAAAATTGGAGGATTGAATCTTCATACTATTGAAGGAACACCACCCCATATTCCGCTTGGGTGGCTCACAGCCCAGTTTACCAGTGCACATCCTCTTCTCCCACTATCATGCACCCCCCTTTCCCTTTCCCTCCAGTTTCCTTCCACCTATATCCTTCCATTAGGCTTTTTTTCCCTTCTTCTCGCCTTCTGGCACCTTGTCTCCTTTTCATCTCTAGCCTTTGTCCACTCATCTGCCAATCATACTCCCCTCATCTGTATCGACTTATCGTTTGCGAGGATTCAACTTGACCCCACATCTTTTCCAGCTATCTTGCCCCTTCGATAATTCGTCAGAAGGGTCCTGATTGGAAACATTGCTAATCCATGTCCTCCAGATATGATGCCTGACCTGCAGAGTGTCGTAGAGTCATAGAGTGATACTGTGTGGAAACAGGCGCTTCGGCCCAACTTGCCCACACCGGCCAACAAGTCCCAGCTACACTAGCTCCACCTGCCAGCATTGTGCCTGTCTAACTGCTTCTTAAATGTTGGGATAGTCCCTGCCTCAATGACCTCCTCGGGGAGCTTGTTCCATACATCCACTACTCTTCCTGTGAAAGGTTTCACTACCTGTGAAAAGGTTACCCCTCAGATTCCTATTAAATCCTTTCCTCTTCACCTTCAACCTATGTCCTCTGGTCCTCGACTCACCTACTCTGGGTAAGAGACTCTGTGCATCTACTTGATCTATTCCCCTCATGATCTTCTACACCTCTTTAAGATCTCCCCTCCAAGAATAGTTCCAGACTACAGAACATCTGCCTATAGCACGAGAACATCTTATTTATTGCCCACTCCTAATTGCATTTCAGAAGGTGTTGAATAGGGAATCCCAGAGTTTAGCCCAGGTGGATAGATGGAACAGCAATGTATTTCCAAGTCATGAATATTTGTGATTTGTAAGGGATCTTGTAGATGGTGGTCTAGAATATTTGAGTAGAATTTAAATAAATAATAGCAGTACATTTTGTAAATGGTACAAACTTAGCCACAGTACGCTTCTGTAAAGAATTAATGAGGGTGATCGATGGCTGCCAATAAATAAGGCTATCCAGCATAGTGTCAATCACCTTGGGTGTTGGTGCATCATTCATTCAGGCAAATGAACAGCAATCCATCACACCCCTGCTTTGCATTAAAACTTTGGAGAATAAGGAGACGGCCATTGCAGATATGCTTCCAAACATAAGAGTCATAAAGAACGGAAACAGTTCCTTTGGC
The DNA here is from genome assembly GCF_053455715.1 of Rhinoraja longicauda. NCBI lineage: Eukaryota > Metazoa > Chordata > Chondrichthyes > Rajiformes > Arhynchobatidae > Rhinoraja > Rhinoraja longicauda. Next base: position 26,918,124 of record NC_135963.1, on the reverse strand, counting down.
CTAACTCGTCCATGTTGTCAGAGACGTATGTAGGTTAATTGACTGGGTAAATGTAAACAATTGTCCCTAGTGGGTGTAGGATAGTGTTAATGTGCGGGGATCGCTGGGCGGCGCGGATTTGGTGGGCCGAAAAGGCCTGTTTCCACGCTGTATATATATGATATGATATGATTATTATCTTCTGCCATCTATGTGGCAGACATGTAACTCAATTTTAAAATCGGTATATAAATGTTGTAACCAAAGATAGACACAACGTGCTGGAGTAAATCAAAGGGTTAGGCAGCATCTCAGAACAAAAAGGATGGATGATGTTGTGAGTTCTTCAGAATCAACCTGAAGGGCCCTGACCTGAAACATCATCCATCCTTTTTCCCCAGAGAAGCTGCCTGACCCACAGATTTACTCCTGCACTTTATGTCTCTCTTTGGTATAAACCAGCATCTACAGTTCTTTGTTTTTACATCTAAATGTTGTTAATGTATTATTGTAGACAAACATAGGCTGCTTTGTTTTTGGAGGACCTATGGACGGAATTGGAACATCTTTCCATATTCTGTACACCAAGAAGAGTCTTAGTCATTGAACTTCGAGACAGGGCCTTGGTTGATCATGTTCATGCTAACCATTAGCACCCATCCATTAATCCCTCCAAGTGGTCTCTCACCTACTATGTCTTGGTGACTCAAGTACTCATCCAAATGCTTCTTAATCATTGTGAGTGTACCTGCCTCAGATTGCACTATTCCAGATTGCAACTACCTTCTAGGTGAAAATAAATTTATTCCTTGGATGTTCTCTGAACCTCTTGCTCCTTACCTTAAATCTATGTCCTCATGGCACCTCTTCCAGGGGGAAAATGTTTCTTACTATCTTCCTATCAATGCTCTCATAATTTTGGTTGGCTATAATAGATCACCCCATCAACCTCTTCTACTCCAGGGGAAACAAACTCAGTTTATACAATGTCAGTTTGCAGCTGTAAAATTCCATCCCAGACAACATCCTTGTGGATCTCTTCTGCACCCTCTCCAGTGCAATCTTGTCCTCCTTGTAATGTAGTGACAAGAACTACACACAATATTCTAATTGTGATCTGACCAATATTTTATAAAACCTCGTCAAAGAGCCATGACATTAAGCCAATGCTTGGAGTGTGAGCTGTGTGGAAAAAGTACATATGTATTGGAAATCAGAGGAGATGCAGCCTGGTGTTCTGGGCATGATGTATCACTCTCCATTTTGTAATTTTTATGTTCCTTTGACTGTATTCCAAACATCTAAGTAAACTAATTTTATGGCTATTGTTCTTTTTTTTGTCTCTAACTCCTGCCATCACTCAGATGACTTCTATAAAGTATCCCTTTGAGCAAACCTAGCATCCTATCAGTGATCTTCCCTTTGTCTTATCTCTCCCTTCCCCACTATCTCTATAACTTAAACCAACTTGTCTTCTTTCTTTCCCACACTTGAGTGTCTGAATCGGAAATGTTAACTCTGTTTCTCTCACCACATATATTACCAGACCTGCTGGGATTTCGCAATATTTTGTGTTCTTGTTTCAGATTTCCTGTATTTTGATTTTCATCTATCCCTCTTTCTTTGTCCAACCTGAACCCAGATCCATCTACATGACAATTATTCTTAAAATTCATTTTGGATCCCATTTATTACACTTCAACTTTAGTTTCAATGTTTTATTGTAATTTCACCTAAACCTTTTGTACATTAATTGTAATTTTGGTCAACGTTTGGTCGTCAGAACCTCTATATGTCTTATATAAAAATAATGAACAGATAAAATTGTCTTTCAAGTGTTTGGGGTCCAGGAAAACAACATAAACGTTGAAGTTAATAACAAAACTGTTGTTATTGTTTGAATGCCCAATAACTGTTTACTTCATTATCCACCCTGATAATGTGCATGCAGCACCGCAGCAAGTAAGAATTGCCTTGTTTTGCTCCCGGTGCATCTGACAAATAAACACTATCAATTCAGTTCTATATAAACACAATTAAAGTCTCAATAAGGGGCCCGATCCGAAACGTCCTCTATCCACGTTCTCCAGAGATGCTGCCTGATACGTTCAGTTACTCGGGCACTTTGTGTGTTTTTTACGCACAATTAAATACTCTCTCACTAGCTGAGAGAGCAGGTCCAATTCATTCCAAATAGACGAAGTTTCATGGAGCCAGTTTAGCAACCAAGAGGTTAAGAAGGAAATAATTTGCTCACATTATAAGATATGTTAAAATGATTCAACTTGACCCCACATCTTTTCCAGCTATCTTGCCCCTTCGATAATTCGTCAGAAGGGTCCTGATTGGAAACATTGCTAATCCATGTCCTCCAGAGATGATGCCTGACCTGCAGTGTCGTAGAGTCATAGAGTGATACTGTGTGGAAACAGGCGCTTCGGCCCAACTTGCCCACATCGGCCAACAAGTCCCAGCTACACTAGCTCCACCTGTACAAACTTAGCCACAGTACGCCTCTGTAAAGAATTAATGAGGGTGATCGATGGCTGCCAATAAATAAGGCTACTTTATCCAGCATAGTGTCAATCACCTTGGGTGTTGGTGCATCATTCATTCAGGCAAATGAACAGCAATCAATCACACCCCTGCTTTGCATTAAAACTTTGGAGAATAAGGAGTCAGCCATTGCAGATATACTCCCAAACATAAGAGCTATAAAGCACGGAAACAGGTCCTTCGGCCTAACTCGTCCATGTTGTCAGAGATTATTATCTTCTGTGGCAGAAATGTAACTCAAATAGACGAAGTTTCATGGAGCCAGTTTAGCAACCAAGAGGTTTGCAAGAGCAACCAAGGAAATAATTTGCTCACATTATAAGATACGTTAAAATGAGTCAGCTTTCCCGTAAATACAATTCTGTTAGTGTGTAAACCTGACCTCTTTAAAAAAAATCCTCTAGCGATGATAAAATTTGGGTCTCCTCCCCTCTACCCAGCTCCGTTCCCAATGAGCGGGCGGCGGCACTGACGTAGCTGTGGGTTTGTTATCATTCCCTGAAGATGGCGTCGATCATGGAAGGGCCGCTGAGCAAGTGGACCAACGTTATGAAAGGATGGCAGTACCGATGGTTCGTGCTTGACTACAACGCGGGCCTACTCTCTTACTACACGGTGAGTGTATTCGAGGTGACTCAACAAGGTCGGTCGGGGCTTGTGGTGGAAGCTGTAGCTGACTGGGTCTGTTTGTGTGCGAGGTTTCTCGCCCGCCCGCTCGCCCACCCTCCTTCCCTCACGGCGGACTACGTTCCTGCATCACACCAACTTGACAGCGCGGCGAGCGAGGGCCCGGGCCCGAGCGGGTGGCAATGGGGCGCGTGTGTGGCGCCACTACTGTCCAACCACATTCCCAGCTCGTCAAGGCGGCCTGTGAACTCGGTTGGACCGGCCAATCAACGTGGTAAATGGGCGGGACCTCTAGTTGAAGGGCGAGTTAGGCTGGTCGGTGAGGGTAGGTTATGCTTTATGATAACGGAGTGGGGCCCCCATAAGGCGATGGCTTGTGAAACAAGGATAGGGGTTTTCATACGAGTGTGCAAAGTGCTTTGTAGGGTGTGGTAATTCCACAAGAAAACAATCTTCACCCTTTTGAAGCGAATGACTTGCAGTCCAAGGATGTTATCTGATGTTCGTTTATTATCGGGACCCGATATTCACGCTAAAATGTTTGGCAACCCTGTTCCCTTTGATTGTTTATAAACACATTACATATTTTTTTAGTTTTCCTTTCGTTACGTACATAATAAAAAAAACGTGCGATAAATATTTGTAAAAGCAAAGTGTTATAACTTAGCGATTTATATTTTAACGTTTGTAAAAACAAATGTAATTTCACTGAATGCGAACAAAATGTTCCCAACAATTCTGCAAAGTTCACAACATTCTGAAAAGCTAAGGAAGAAGAGATCGAAGAATTGTTCTTGTGATGTTGCAACTGTCTGTGTGTTGCACATGTCACGTTAATGGATAGTTAAGATATGAAAAGCCCATGGTTATTTAAAATGACTAAATTTTCGTTTAAAGAGTTGATTTAAAACGCTATATTGATTCTTTTTATCTAAACTGGTGCGCGATGAACACACATTATTTCCTCACTTTGGGGCGGCCAATCTTTGAAGTTCTGTAACAGGCTGTGGAGATTCAGTTATTGCTGACTTTTAATTCTGAGACTGTTTGATTTCTGGATACGAAAGAAATTGATGTATATAGCTGCTTTGATCTTGTTGAAAGGCAGAGTTGGCTTGAGAAACGGAAGGTGCTACACCTGGTCCAGTTATTTGTCTCTCCTTTCCAGGAACTGATTATTTTGGCTTTCAATAGCTAAATGATCACGGGTTATCAATACATCTGATTTATCCCTCTTCTTTAAAACCTTTGACTAGCAATTATTCAGTGTTCTGCAAAAAAAAACATCTATTTGGTGTTCAGTTAATTCCATATTTGTGTGTGTGTATAATATCTTTGAAATCTTCAGATCATTTAGTGGTTATGATGATTGTAAATGATGGTGGGTATTATTTTGCATGAGTAGGTACAACCTCCTTAATTTAGTATGTTGAATCCTAAATGGATCTATAGTGAATAATTACTTTTAATCTCAAGTATATATGTTGGAGTTAAGTTCTTTCATAGCAGTAATTTTGATAAATGTTTGAAATATAATGGCATGTAAGGTCCGAGGCTGAGTGCTAGATGTGCGATTAGTATAAATGGGTACTTGATGGCCAGTATGGATGTGGTGAACCAAAGGGTTTGTTTCCAAGCTATGTGACATTGTTCATCCCCTAGACTAATCTATTCATGAGGTTGATCATATTGGATGAATGACAGAATCCAGTGTGTATATATGATATGGATTTGACATGTTAGGCCATTATGTATGTGGTTTGCGTAATATTTTGGTGGAGGATAATGACTTCACTGTCTGATGGGCCAAGGAGGGAATTAAAACTCACAAAGTGATGGATGCTGGCACGTGAGAAGATGCAGTCAAGAAAAAAAAATCATAGTATGGCCCAAGAATTTTTGAATTAACATGCAGAATTGCCATTTGTTAATTAAGACCACGGTAGTGCCAGTTTGCTCTGTTTCCTTGCTCCTGAAATGTATGATTCAAAATCTCCAATGTTTCATTTCGGTTTAATCAACTACTTGCTCAATTATATTACATCTTCAGTATCTCCCCGCTCTAATATTGTTCATTAATATAATGCACAGAATTATATATAGTATTTCAGATGTGGTCAAAAACATTGTTCATAGAATCAGCAGTTACAGTAAGGGTGAGACCATTTGGTGTTTTTGAGTCCATACCAGTGATACGCAAAATAAATCCATTTAGTCCCTCTCACTAACTTCACCAACTATTTTCTTTCTAGTACCTATCCTTTTCATCAGTGCAATTGAATCTGTGTCACTACTACCCCTGGCTGTGTATTGCAGTGGTAAATGACAAGTTCTGTTACAAATCAAAATTTGTCTTTCTCATTTTATTTTTGGTTTCTTTACCAATCACCTTTGTTCTGCGTAGTCTGGCTTTTGATCCCTTTATCAATGGGAACTGTCTCTCTGTCTCTGCTCTCCTATATATCCTTCTAAAACCTTTATCAGATTGCCTCACAACCGTCTCTATTCCAAGGAGAACAAGCCCAGCATCTTTAGCACATTACTAAAGTCTCTGAGCCTTGGAATAATTTTGATAAATCTCTTCTGCACCTTATCCAACACCTTCAAACTTTCCTAAAATGGGCAGAATGCACAGATTGTGTCAAATGCAATGACATTTTTGCTTCTCTCTTTAGCATGTATTTGTGTAAAATAGTGCACCATTTGTCTCTTTTTTTGTTCTATCTGCATTTGTTTCTTATGTAAAGGTTCATATTTTGTACACTAAACCCTTTTGGTTCTGTACTTGATAATATCGATGACAGTTTTTTATGCACTTTTCTTTACAAAGTGTAATATTGGTGCCAGTCTATCATTGGATGATTGACACAAAAAGCTGGAGTAACTCAGCAGGACAGGCAGCATCTCTGGAGAGAAGGAATGGGTGATGTTTCGGATTGTGACCCTTCTTCAGACTTTACTATCATTGAATGATGCACTCTTATTTATAATTTCAATCTCTAATAAGATTCTAAGTATTGAAATCATTTGCTGCAGATTAAATTGATGCACTGTATCTGCAGAAGTACCTTTTGCATAAATGTGAAAGTGTGCTAACAATAAAGCACCATAGTTTAGTTGGGTATTTGAAAATGTTACATTCTTCAGTGCAGTATCTGTCGTCTCAATGTAACCAAATATTGTATCAGCCAATATTTGTATATTATTCCTTCTGCGCATCTCACACAATTTTTGAATGCATTATTATACAGAAGTTAAAATACAAGCTCTTTTAACAAGCACTAGATTCTGATGAGAAGTACCATTCCCTTGCTTATCTTTTTGATAGTTTTATTTTTATTAAATGCATGGCTTTGGTACCAATTAGTAAGTGGGATTTTTAATTATATCTGTCTTTGATTTTTCACCAGTATATATTCAAACTGATTTTGTATTTTCCACTTCAAAAACTTTTTATCCAAGAGCTCCACTGTCCATATCATGGCTCATAGCAAGCTTCAATCATTGTCACAAATCCATATTGTTTCCCAGTCCAGATTCTCATTTTTTTAAAAATTCTCGTCAAGCTTTTGCTCAAATCTGTCCAATACTTTGTCACATCTTAACTTTGTGATTCCCTCAACTCTGCTGCTTTTTGAGAATTCTGCTTTCTAATTCTCCCCATTTGCACATTCTCTGCTATCCTTTAAAAGGTCTTGAGTGATCGTGGCAGAGTTAGGCCATTCAGCCCATCAGGTCTATCCTGTAATTCAATCATGGCTGATCTATCTCTACCTCCTAACACCATTCTCCTGACTTCTCCCCATAACACCTGACACCCGTACTAATCAAAAATCTATCTATGCTATAGAAATATCCATTGACGACCTCCGTAGTGTTCTGTGACAATTAATTCCACCGATTCACCACCCACTGACTAAAGAAATTCCTCCTCATCTCCTTCCTAAAGGAATGTCCTTTAATTCTGTGGCTATGACCTCTGGTCCTGGACTCTCTGACTAGTGGAAACATCTTCATCACATCCACTCTATCCAAACCTTTCACTAATCAGTAAGTTTCAATGTGGTCCACCCTCATTCTCCTTAACTCCAGTGAGTACAGGCCCAGTGCCATCAAACGTACATCATATGTTCACCCATTCATTCCTGGGATCATTCTTGTAAACCCCCATCTGGACCCTCTCCATAGCCAACACATCCTTCCTTGGATATGGGCCCAAAATTGTTCACAATATTCCAAATGCGGCCTGACCAGTGCCTTATAGCCTCAGCAGTACAATCCTGTTTTTGTATTCTAGTCCTCTTGAAATGAATGCTAGCATTGCGTTTGCCTTCCTTACTACCGATTCGACTTGCAAATGAACTTTTTGGGAATCCTGCACCAGCGTTCCTAAGTCCATTTGCACCTCCAATTCCTGGATTCTCTCCCCATTTAGAAAATAATCGACACCTTTATTCATACTACCAAAATGCACGACTCCACACTTTGCTACACTGTGTTCCATTGCCACTTCTCTGCCCACTCTCCCAACTTGTCCAAATCCTTCTGCAGAGTTCCTGCTTTCTCTACAATACCCGCCCCTCCACCTATTTTTGTTTCTTCATTATCTGATAATTAACACTATTGGATATATTACTGTTAATAATGATACTAGGAGAGATGGCTGAACTTTAGTTTAAGTTCAGTTTTAGAGAAACAGCACGGAAACAGGCCCTTCGGCCCACCAGGTCCACACTGACCAGCGATCCCCATATATTAACACTATTCTACACACTAGGGACAATTTGCACTTGTATCAAGTCAATGAACGTACAAACCTGTACGTCTTTGGAGTGTGGGAGGAAACCGAAGATCTCGGAGAAAACCCACGGGGAGAACATACAAACTCCAGAAAGACAGCACCCATAGTCGGGATCGAACCCCGGTCTCCGGCGCTGCAAATGCCCTACTGGAAATTTCTTTAAAATAACCACCACTGAATTACCCATGGCTGGGGGGGGAGGGGAGGGAGGAGGGGGGAGGGAGGGGGGAGGGAGGGGGGAGGGAGGGGAGGGAGGAGGGGGGAGGGGGGGGAGGGGGGGAAAGGAAAGAGTTCTTCTTGCAATATAACTGTCTAGTGTCACCCCTGAGTATACTCTGCTCTTGACCAATAGTTTTAAAAAACTTGGCTGTGAACAGGTTAAGTATTTTGTTTGATTTGTATATTTATCATGGATTGCAAGTTGAGCTTGCAACACGTATGCTGCAATTTGGTTTTACTATAATGGAGTGATATTGTTGTATCGGGGAGTAAATTCATCTTTCTTTTCAATTTATTTCCCATTACTCAGTATTGTAAGGATTTTGTCTGTATCATTTTGCACCTTACAGAGAAAAAAGATCCATTATGCATTTGATAGAATATCCATTGAACCTGTATATCATTTATTCTTGATAGGAAATTTCATTGGAATTTTTTGGTAGCTTATATTTCACCAGATTTTACCTTGGCCATTTGCTCCATACTGCTTAATACAGCCTCATAATGGTGCAGCTGGCACAAGAAATACAAGTAGAAGTAATGCATTCTCATTCATTGAAAAAGATCATGACTAATCCTCTACCTCCGCACAACCTTCCTGCACTAACACCATTCTCTTAATATTTAAAACATAATTTTGATCTCTATCCTGAATGTTCTTCTCGGCTGTCTTGAGTAGAGGTTTCCGAAACTTCACAACCCTTGCATCACTGACATTTATGGACAACCACTTATTTGGAGACTCTGATGCCACAACCAAAGAAAGTATCATTCATCTTCATATCAACTGTGCCAAGTTACCTGTAAGATTTTTATATGTTTCTAAGGGATCATCACTCATTTTTCCAAAAAGTACCAGCCTGGCCTGCATAATCACACCTTGTGACACGTTTTCAATGCTTGGGATAATTTTTTCTATCACATATATTCTTCCTTGGGAATGAACACCAGACATGCAAACAGTACTCCTGATCTGGTGTCATTAAACAATTTAAGCTAGCCATCTCTACAGTTGAATTCACATCCTCTTATTAAGGCCAGCAAATTGATAATCTTCCTAATTTCATGTGATACCTGCTTGTTAACTTTAAGTTATATGTGTGCAAGGACAGCTCAGCCCCTGTGAATTCCTTTCAATCTGTCACCATTTATGTTATGTTATGTATGAATTTGCTACTTTTCTTACCAAAATGGATGATTACACTCCCTTCCCTCTCCCCAACCATTTTCCATCTACCATGATCTCACTCATTCACTTAACCTATCCATTTCTCTAGAATTCTCCTGGCAACCCACTTACTTCCCAGATTTACACCAGGCCTTATCACCAAACTTGTCACCCTCTTCCAAATCAATGATATAAGTTATGATTCTAGTCACCTCAGCATTCTTTCCTATGGTAACACACTTGTCATGGTTTCCCAACTTAAATGCAGTGGGAATAGATGGACCACTGTAAATTTTCCCAGGTAAGTAGGTGAATAATACAATCAGGAAGAAGTTGAAAGGAATGTGGGAAGAATAAAAATGTATATTTAGGTTTAGTGTATATGGGTGGTTGATGGTTGGTGTGGACTTGGTGGGTTGATGGGCCTGTTTCTGTGCTGTATCTCGTGACTGGGAATTGCAAACTATAACTGGTTTATGAAGGTTTGTTTGTTTGCACCTTATTGATCACTTGTATTTATTTGAATTTGTAGCAAAATCTTTTTTTTAAAATGCTATCTCTTTTGAAGAATAAAATAAATTATATATACGTGTGAGTTGATAAAGCATTTGTTTAGCCACCAGAGAAGAATTGTGATTTCTACTAACATCAGAAAGTGGTATGGTCAAGATCTGAGCTGTCCATGGGTTATTTTTATAATATGTTCAAATTTGCAGAGTGAAGTATGTAATGTTCAGTAAATCTTCCTGAGGCTTGTTTGGATATCAATTGTGAGGGATTTTGTTTAACAATTTAGTAATTAAAAATGAGATCCCAAGAGTTGAATAACATCCATAATTTGATCTCTGCAAGTCAAACTTTTATGGTTGTTGTTTGTATAATTATTTGTAATAATACATGATTACTTTGGTATTGATTGATTTCTGGTTGCTTGTGCCACAATTATGATTTTTGAAGCTTGACATGTCTTATTATTGCCTGTATGATGAATTAGTTGGGCTTTGAACTGTTTAAACATTCTATTTTATTATGGAGTTATGCTGTACGTTGTAATAATCAATTGATAGCTAGCCATAAATCTTTAAGCTTTTTTGTGTAACTTTTGGCCCATCACGATGCAAATAAATATTATTAGCTCAAGTGATCAAAAAATTATCATAAATCAAAGGAAAGCTGAATAAAATCTTCATATTTAGTTATTTGGGATCTAACATATTAAAATCATTAATCATTCCAATTTTTGTTCAGTTTTTCGCCTTTTTTAATTTGCCTTTAATCGCACTGCAGATTTCATTCCTTTACAAGTACAATGGATGTTATCTTCAATATGTGACGTACCAGAGGAAATCTAGATAGATCAATCATGATGCATTCCTTTTTTCGTCTAACAAAAGCCTTTAACTCTTTTGATCTGTGCAAATGTTGATGCCTTCATAAATTTATTTCCATTCAGTGTCTGCTATATAATGTCATGCAATCTGTGGTCTTAACCAATGTGTCTACTGGTCAGATGCGTATCAAGCAAAGCCATATTTTCACCTGAACATTCATCTTGTTCTTTCATCATTGCTGTATCTGTCCTTTACCAAGGTTGTCACTGGATTGGAGCTGATATGTAAGACAATTGGAAAACTGTTCAATCAATGGTCTCCATTCCAGAACCAAGGTTGTCCTAACATTGGTCATTGAGCTGCAGTCTACTGTACAAGTGAGGCTCCTGCTGATTGTCACCGGAGGCTTGCACCCTTTTCAGGACAGACGGTGATAGTGATGTAACATTTGAATGATGGACGTAAAAGAAGTATGCAAAGAACATTTGGCCATGTGGATCTTTGGATGTTGAGCTCGGGTCACATTGACTTACCTATTGATGCATTTGAGAGAATGAACTGCAGAAAATATGTACAAAATAAAAGTCTTCTGCCAACCTGTTTCTGCTGCACAATGACAGCCTCTGACAATAAAAATCCACATTAATATCCTGGAAAATATATACCACTTCACAACATGGAAGGGGTGGAGAAAGGTGCAGTTTTTGATACCATGAAATGTTGCATAACAAAAGCATTTATTGAGCATGAAATTTGCCTTTTGGTTTCATGGGCATTGAATGAATGTTAAATGTCATGAACTCAAACTGAATATAAAGCTCATGGTTTGCTGTGCAACAGCAAACACAGTTGTCCTATATATTTCTGAGATGTGGACTGCCTAGAGTACTGAAGAGGGAGTATAAATGTTGTCTTATGATTCTATGCTTAGATCCATTGTTTGTCTGGTAACTAGATGCCTCAGAAGAAACAGTTCAAGAATGTTGTCAAATCATCTCTGAAAAAAGGTGTAACATCCCCATCAAGTGGTGTGGATCCCTGGCCCGTTATAATTAAAAATGGAGGAATATTTGCGATAACTGAGTTATCTTGCTAGAGGGATGCAAAAGCAAAGCAATGGGAAGAGTGCACCACCTGGCTATATCCCTTTTTTTTTTTTAATCCTTCAAATTGCTGTTGCATAGTGCCAAATTGCCCTTGCCAGCCACCTCTCAGCCAACTGAACTAGAATGGAAACAAGTATTACCTGACACTGAAATGACTGCTCAAGAAAGAGAAAGGTAATATTTGATTTGGATAGGTGAAGGAAAATTGGGGGGCATACATACAACTTCCAAAAGCACATATCTAGATTTTAGATCAAGAAAAAATTGTGGTGAATCATCAAGTTGAAATCTTAGAGTTAGTACAAGATTACTGCAAACTTTGACTGGGGTTTGAAAAACATCCTGGCTGTATGCTGCATCACAGTTGAGAAATGTATATAAAGGATATTGAGCAAAGTTTCCCATGGTCATTACAGTTTGTGGTTCGTGTTTTTATCCCCTTTGGGATGGGAGGGGAAATTTGGGTGACACTGCTTATTTTTGAAATTGTACCTGCATGTGCTTATTGGAGGGCGAAAGGTGTTCTGATTAAGATGTGTGTTTGCACCATGACCACTTGGAATTTATTTGGTGAGCTCTCATATCACTTGCCTATCATACTCCTGCTCCTATTTCCATGTTTCTATGGTTTCAAGTAACAAAATAAAATAAAGGTTGACATGATTACATTTCAGTCGTTTGCTTTTTATTGCTGCTTCAGTTTAATTTCTCTTTTATTGCCCCCTTCTTTTTCATCCTTTTAGCTACTCTTGTCTAGTATGAATTTTTGGCAACTTGTTTTCCTTCCTGAATTCATTTCTATTCATTTTCTGTTGCTCAGGAGGTTGTTGCAAAATTGCACTACATTAAATGGCTAGAATGCAGATATGCTCAGAAAACGTAGTGTTGCAATTGTTTCCCGAGAACGTAAACAATAATGTGGAATTCCATTGAGATTTTAAGAGAAAGAATATTAATTTTGAACAGAAGTCTGCTATTCAAAGTAGTTGCTGTTTGACATGCATGACACTCACAAGATTTTTTTTTCTCTTGGTATCGGAAGCTCTACCTTCTGAGGTAAAAAATCATTCTCTTTGTAATTTTTAATGGGTGGTTGAGGATAAGCAACTTGAAGGACTTTTAATAGTGTGCAACTATTTCCAAAGAATAGGCATAAGCATGATAAACAGAGTGTCTTCCTTCTGTAGAACAATTTTCTTTCATCCATGTATTACCATCACAGAAATGTTCTTGTTTACAAGGTTAAGGGAAAGTGTAATAATTTTTAGAAGGGCAATCGTTTAAAAGAGGGGAAAAGCTAGAGATGGTGCATCATTTGTAGATTTTAATGCCTCTGTCTTGAGACCTAACTACTTCAGTACACCTCTGTCGTCCAACCTTTATCAATTTTTATCTACCTTATTCTTCTGAGCTACTTTGGGGTTGTCAGTTAATCAAAGCCTTGGCTTTTTTTGACTTGTTTTCAAATCCCCTGTGTTTTTGCTTCCTCTCTGCTATTTTGTCTGACTACAACCCTCCATGATTGTGTTGCTCAATTCTGGCCTCCTTCCTTTCACTTTCTGCTGATGTACTAAATATTCCAGGGTATACTTAAGAGGAAAGTTAAAACAATAAAATTGATGTCAAACCACGTAAAGAGATATTGGGAGAGGAAACAACAAAAATTATGCGAGGCTGAAGTTGGCTTTAAGCAGCATCTTGAGGAAGGAAGAAAGGTAGAATGGCAAATAAGCAGATACACTAAATTTTGCAATTCCCTTCTCAAAGTATATCAGTGGCTGAACATCTATCTGGTATCTATTTCACAAAATGCTGGAGTAACTCAGCAGGTCAGGCAGCATCTCAGGAGAGAAGGAATGGGTGACGTTTTGGGTCGAGACCCTTCTTCAGACAGACTATCTATCTGGTATCAATCTGTCAAAATTCTCAATGAATTGGAATCTGATTAAAGGCCAGGGTGAGATGAATTACATGACCTGGAAAGTTATGGTGGAAGAGTAGATTGGATTAGGTCAGCAAATATTAAGGTAGCAAGGTGAATGGGTCTACATTAGTGGTTGACCTCATGTTTACAGAGGGTAGTAAAGTCTAAAAGTAACACAGGCATGGATGGAATTCAGTGGCAGATATGTCAAGGCAGCGACAAGGCCAAGTGATAAGGAAGTAGGAATAAATGGTCATAGTGATCACATGGATATGGTGTTCCTGGCTCATTTTGGTGTCAGAAATGACACTGTTCTTGTCCAATTTTTAAAGAGAAATGTTGTCCATTCATTGGATTTGGCCAATGATAATTAAGACCTTCATTCCATCAAAAGGCCCATGGCTGTACCAGCACATTGGAGGTAGTGGTGAATTTTAACATTGATTTGAACTTGCCAAGATGTGGCTGCCAAAAAATTGGACAGTAATTAAAGGTTAAGGTCCTGTCATGGACGTCTATGATCATGTTGCATCTCCAGGATGGAGGTAGAGAGGTTAATCACATGGTGTTAAAACAACAACAGGTTTGTCAGTGTCAACAAGCCGAAAGAGCTATTTATCAACTTCAGGAAACTGGGTTTGATACATGAGCCAGCATCATTGGTGCTGATGTGGACATGGTTGAGAACTTTTAAGTTGTGTGTAAATGTCACCAATAATTTATCCTAGTCCAACCACACTGATACTATGGCCAAGAAAGCAAGGTAACACCTCTATGTCTTCAGAAGACTAGGTAATTCAACAATGACATCAATTTCTACAAATGCAGCATCCTATCAGGATATAGCAAAACATGGTTTGGCAACATCTCTGCCAAAGATCATAAGCAATTGCAGAGTTGTGCTTGCAGCTCAATTCTTCACACAAAACAGCCTCTCCACCACACTCCATCTATACTTCATGCTAAACTGTTGGAAAGCAGCCAACATAATCAAGGACCAGTTAGACACAAAATGCTGGAGTAACTCAGTGGGTCAGGCAACATCTCTGAAGAAGGGTTCTGATCCAAAATGTTGCCTATCCATGTTCTCCTGGGATGCTGCCTGACCCGCAGAAATACTCCAACATTTTTTGTCTATCTTTATCTTACACTCTGGTCACTCCCTCTTTTCCTCACTCCCATTGGGCAGTAGGTACAAAAGGTTGAAAGCAGGAACTATGTTTATAAACTGTTTCTTCCCCGCTGTTATCGAATTACTGAACATATCTCTCATAAGCTAAGAGATACCCTCATCTCCAAACCTACCTCGAGGCCCTTAATTTAATAGTTTATCTGTATTTTCTCTGTAGCTGTAATGCTAACGCTGCAGCAGTATATTCTGCACTGATTATTTTTCACTTTGCACTCCTTTGCTCCTCTTGTGTGCAGGTTGATTATACTCTTAATGATGTAATTGCACACAAAGTTTTTCACTTTATTTAAGTACTGATGACAATAGTAAACCAATCCCAATGCTTTGCTTGCAGTTGACAAAATATTTGGATGTAGTTGCTATGCCGTGGATTCGTAGAGTGATAGTGTGGAAACAGGCCCTTTGGCCCAACTTGCCCATACCAGCCACCATATCCCAGCTACACAAGCCCCACCTGCCCACGTTTGGTCCATATCCCACCAAACCTGTCCTATGCAATTGTGAATTTGTTCCAACTGGTACAAAGTTGCTTGCACCACAGGTTTATAACAAACTTTGCGATACATTTTTAGCAAAATTCAGATTATCTCTGAAAATCAAACAGAGGCTACAAGATATGGCAAATTAATGTTTGTCAGTATACTTCTATAACAGCTGAAGAGTTTTAAGCAATATAACATGATTTCTTTATCATTTTTAAAGCTTGGTGATAACCATTAAAAGATGTTCTCAAAGCCTCCTTATAAAAAATTAAAGTGTATTGTCATATGCATGAGTATGATGAGGTATGGGTACAATTAAAAATCTTGTTTGCAACAGCATAATTGGCATGTAGATTCAAACAAACACTAAAATAAATTATACATAAATTATATATCCATTACACAAAATTCTAAAAAGATTGTTTAAAAAAAAAATAGGTTAGGGCAAAAACATAATTAGGAAAAAGAACAAGTCCATATTTGTCCAAAAGGTGGACTACAGTGTTTCATTGTCGAGGTAGAATTCAGATGGTGTAGATTGGTTCAAGAACCTGGTAGTTGTAGGAAAATAGCTGTTTCTGAATCTATGGTGTGAGACTTCAGGCTTCTATACTTCTTGTCTGATGGTAGCAGTGAGAAGAGAGTATGATTCTGATGGTGGAGATCTTTGATGATGGACTGCTATTTGGAAGAATGTTGGGGCATTAAGATGTGAGAAAAGGAAGACTGAGAGAAGTGGGAAGCAACTGTACTTTCAGTAATTTTATGGGAGTTGTGATACATGAAATGCCTGCTGAAACTGAACATCGAAAAAGACAATATTTCCTTCAGGAACCTTCTCTTTTTCCACATCAAATAATTTCATTTGTGTTTAAGAGGCTCTTTAACATAATTGTTCTGGCTCTTTTTTTTAATCTAACATGAGCTGTTCTTTGTTGCTTCAATTGGTATTAGAAACCAAGGTAAACGGCACATGGGCAGCACATTGGCGCAGCTAGAGACCCAGGTTCGATCCTGACTACAGATGCAATCTGCGCAGAGTTTGTATGTTTTTCCTGTGACCGTGTGGGTTTTCTCTGTGCTCTAGTTTCTCCCACGTTCCAAAGATGTATAGATTTGTAAGTTAACTGGCTTCTGTAAAGTTGCCCCTTGTGTGTAGGATGCGAAAATGGGATAACATGGAACTTGTGTATGGGTGATCGATGGTCAGCGTGGACTCGGTGGGCCAAAGGGCCTGTTTTCACACGGTATTTCCAAACTAAAGGCACTGCATTGTGTCTGTAAACATGCAGAAACGAAGGTAGAGAAAGCAATGTGCAGGAACAATTTAGTACACAAATCCTGATACTCTGAATAGCAACTCCAAATCCTGCTTTTATGACAACTAAATGAGTTTTTGTTTTCCTGTCTGAACTGCTCTTTAAGGGAAGTGTTAACCAAATTGATATTAAAGTATCAGATGGAGAAATGCTTTACAGGTTATCATTTATCCATGCGCTCTACATTTCAAAAAACAATAATTGCTAACGAACATGGTGGTAAGAATTTGAATTGTATGAATTTGATCTGCTTTATTTGTTATTGTACTTTAGAATCAGATCCACATTATATTTGTTTTTTTTTCCAGTCCAAGGACAAAATGATGCGGGGTTCCCGAAGAGGCTGTGTCAGACTGAGGGCGAGTATAACAAATTTCACTGTTGGTACATTCTTGGAATCTGATTGCTAATATATTTTAAAAAAACATGATATCATGTCCTTTTATTTTGTTTGTATATCTGTCATGGTTTCTCTATAATTTATTGCCCATCATTCTCCAGGCTATCTTTGGTTTCATCTTGTCTGTGAAATTATATTTCCTTCAAAATTGTTGGCTAATTAGTTTGCCTTTGAAAGGTCAGTACCAGAAGGGGAGTTAAACTGGTTAGATACCGGGAGATCCAGTAGGCCTTAGTGGACCTAGCACAAGTGTTTGGCAAAGCGGTCACTTAGTCTATGCTTGGTCTCGCCAATGTACAGGAGCCCACATCGGATATACGGGATGCAGTAGATTAGATTAGAGGAGGTGCATATAAATTTCAGTCACTTGGAAGGACAGCTGTGGTCTCTCGATGGAGTCGAGGGAGGAGGAACGGACTGCTGTTATATCTCCTGTGGTTGCAGGGGAAAGTACGTGGAGAGGGGGTGGTTTAGATGGGAAAGGATGAATGAACCAAGGAGTTGCGGAGGGATGTCACCTATCCATTTTCTCCAGAGATGCTGCGTGACCCGCCGTGTTACTCCAGCATTTTTGTATCTATTTTTTTATTAAACCAGAGTCTACAGTTCTTTGTTATTACACATAACAGTTTCCAAAAGAGTCTGCTCGTTTTGGAGGGGAGATGGCCACATATTTTTCCTGCACTCTGTACTTACTATCTTTCCTGACAGTCACCTATCCACTTTCTATCTGCACCTTGAGTGTAACTATCTCACGGGCGGCACAGTGGTGCGGCGGTAGAGTTGCTGCCTTGCAGCGCTTGCAGCGCCGGACGCCAGTTTCAATCCTGACTATGGGTGCTGTCTGTACGGAGTTTGTTCGTTCTCCCCATGACCATATGGGTTTTCTCTGAGATCTTTGGTTTACTCCCACACTCCAAAGACGCACAGGTTTGTAGGTTAATTAACTTGGTGTAAGTGTAAATTGTCCTTAGTGTGTGTCGGAAAGCATTCATGTGCAGAAATCGCTGGTCGGTGCGGACTCGTTGGGCCAAAGCGCCTGTTTCCGTGCTATATCTTGAAACTAAACTCCAAAGCATGATCTCTTTCACCCGGATGATCCCAATGTCATCCAGCGCCAACTCCAGTTCATGCAGCTGGATACACTTCCCACAGTTATCCAGTCCACCTCCGGTCTCCCTGACTTCCCTCATGCTGCAGGATAATACGAGTACCCTAACTGCCATCTGTACTGCACTAAGAACAAGGAAGAGTTGTACAAAGCAAAAGACGTAACCTATCTTGCCTTCACCCTTGCATGCAGCTGCTCCGCTACTCCCTAGACGGCAGCTCCCAATAGACTGCTCCATTAGTGCCTGCCTTCCTTTAATACACCACTAGGAGCAGTCACTCCCAGATGCCTATGGTTGCTTTTAAATCTCCCACACTGCTCCTCCTCGCAGCTGCTCACTCGCAAATATGGCACTCAGTCTGGCAATTTGTCTTATTGTATTCAGGATGACATTGGTTGTTTCAAACTGTTTCAGTTATGACTTTACACTCAAACACTCCTTACAAATGCCACTTAACCTGATGGGGTGCTATTGGAGTAATGGTGATTGCAATCGATCAAACATCCACAGGGTGGCAGAGCAGGAGAGTGTTTTCTTGTGTTCTTAGACAATGAATTAGTGATAGTTGATTCAGTCCAGTGTTTTATTTTGTTCAATAAATAAAACTCCTGTCAATAGATTAAATCAAATTGCAATTCTATAGATGGTCTTCCTTATTTCCTACCTTTTGAAGCAGTAACCTATTTAGTAATAATCAGCATTAAAGACTTTGAAAATGTATTCAAGATGTGCTCCATTACAAGAGTAACATTTAAAAAAAAATCTTGATTAACGCAATCAAAGGGTACATTGTTTCTAGAGCTTGAACAATGTCCTAAATGAATAAATTTACAAAAAACTAGGTATTAGTTCGATTAGCTATTATCTATTAGAGCCAGTTATAGATGATCTTACCAGGAGTGCTGAGAAGAAAAACTTGGTCAAACGTTTCAGTGAAAGTAGCCTAATCAATGCAGTGGCATTGCCAGAAGAGCTGCATGCTCACAGCTGTATTGATCGGTAGACCAATGGTACTGTAAATTGCTCCAAGTGAGCAGTTGAATGGAGAATTTGGGAAGAGTTGGTGAAAATATGGGGTTAATAAAATGGGGTTTGTGTAAATTGGTGATTGATGGTTGGTGCAGACTTATGGAGCCGAAGGGCCCATTTCCATGTAAGATGAGCACGACTTGCTCTAAAAAAGTAAAAAAGCAAAAATATGGATGATGGAAATCATCATTAATAAAAACAGGAAACTCTTTAAAATACTAGCAAAGATAGACACAAAAAGCTGGAGTAATTCAGTGGGACAGGCAGCATCTCTGGAGAGAAGGAATGGATGACATTTCGGGTCGAGACCCTTCTTCAGACTGGTTAGGGATAAGGGAAACGAGAGATGTTGATGGTGATCTGAAGAGATAAAGAACAATGAATGAAAGAAATGCCAAAAAGTAACGATGATAAGGAAATGGGCCATTGTAAGCTGTTTGTAGGGTGATAATGAGAAGCTAGTGCGACTTGGGTGGGGGAAGGATAGAGAGAGAGAGAGAGTGAATGCCGGCGCTTCCTGAAGTGAGGGGTTCAATATTCATACCACTGGGCTGTAAGTTTCCCAAGTGAAATATGAGATACGGTTCCTCCAATTTGCCTTTAGCCTTACTCTGACAATGGAGGAGACCGAGGCCAACAAGGGGTCTGTGTAGGAATGGGAAGGTGAATTAAAGTGTCCAGCAACCGGCAAATCAGGTAGGTTCATGCGGGCTGAGGGAAGGTGTTCTGCAAAACGATTGCCCAGTCTGCGTTTGGTCTCGCCGATGTACAAGAGTCCACATCTTGAACAACGGATACAGTAGATGAGGTTGGAGGAGGTGCAAGTGAACCTCTGCCTAACCTGCAAGAACTCTTAGGGTCCCTGGAGAGAGTCAAGGGAGGAGGTATAGCAACAGGTGTTGCATCTTTTGTGTTTGGAGGGGAGGTACCTGGGGAGGGGGTGGTTTGGGTGGGAAGGGATGAGTTAACCAGGGATTTGCGGAGGGAACAGGCTCTGCGGAAGGTGGAAAGGGGTGGAGATGGAGAAATGTGGTTAGTGGTTAGATCGTTTTGCGGAACACCTTCGCTCACCACGGGTGAACCAACCTGCTCTCCTGGTTGCTGGACACTTTAATTCTCCTTCCCATTCCTATACAGGCCTTTCTTTCCTCTGTCTCCATTGTCAAAGTGAGGCCTATCACAAAATGGAGGAACAGCATATCATATTGCACTTGGGCAGCTTACAGCCCAGTGGTATGAATATTGATTTATCTCACTTCAGGTAGCCCTGGCATTCCCTCTATCCCTCCTCCACCCAAGTCGCACTAGCTTCTCATTTTCACCCTACAAACAGCTTACGATGGCCTGTTTCCTTTATCGTTACTTTTTGGCATATCTTTCATTTATTGTTCTTTATATCTCCACATCGTCTATAGCTCTCGTTTCCCTTGTCCTAACCAGTATGAAGAAGGGTCTTGACTTCTCGACCCAAAACGTCACCCATTCATCCTCTCCAGAGATGCATCCTATCCTGCTGAGTTACTCCAGCTTTTTGTCTATCTTTGGTTTAAACCAGCATCTGCAGTTCCTTCTTACACATAAAATACTAGCAAGTCAGGCAGCATTTGTAGAGAAAGAAAATGTCTCTAATCATCTGCATTTCATCAAACTATACATATTTGAAGTTTCAGTAAAGGTGATGAGAGAACAAAGGGAATGGCTGTGGCGAATGAGAGAACAGAATGGTGGTGGTGTGGCTGAGAAAGGATGTTGAAGGCTTTGTTGTTGCAGCTAACTAGGTTGTGAGTGAAGATGAAAGAGGGAATTTATTTCTCCAGCTTTGTCATCTCTATCCTGATGATGACCCTTTCAAGATCAGTCTGAAGACGGGTCTCGACCCGAAACGTCACCCATTCCTTCTCTCCAGAGATGCTGTCTGTCCTGCTGAGTTACTCCAGCATTTTGTGTCTACCCTTTCCGCATCAATGGTTCCAAGATGCAGGTAGTCCCCAGGTCACAATGGTTCCATTGCTGTGAACTGTTCATAAGTCAGAAATGAACAGTGTATGGGAGAGGATCGCAGAAAGTTCGTAAGTCATAGGATCAGGATTATGCCATTTGGCCCATCAAGTCTATTCCGCCATTTGATTATGGCTGATTTATCTTTTCCTCTCAACCCAATTCTTCTTCCTTCCCCCCTGTAACCTTTGACACTCGGTCAAATAGCTGAATGGGAGAATAAACAGGTGCGGGAAGTGCAACTGCCAGCAGACCTCACTGACTCAGAGAGTGAGCGAGTGAGTCTGCTCAGTACTCTCAGCTCTGCTCAGCTTGACCCAGACCCTGACTGTTGCGCTTGTTGAGTGCAGATGGGGGGCTGGGAAGAGAAGGAATATGGAGATGTTCCATACCCACCTGGCAGAAGATGCCTGCAACAGCCTGCAAATTTATCTCCGTCCTTCCTGTTGTCTCCTCGATGTTCTTTTGTATTTACGAGGTGTCCTTGAGTTGTCATTGATTACCAGAAAAGATCTGCTTCGGCACAGGAAATGAGCAAGCAGGAATATAGCAGATAATTGTGATACTTTTGTTTTTTGGAGAATCCAGGATATTCTTGTGCACATTTCACAAAGTTTACTTGTTCTGTGATTTACTTCAGCAAATGGAACAATGGCTCTCTTTTATAAAGGCATTGGAGAGTAAAAATGACCGTCTTGCACAGCTGAACTTTAATGGGTCAACTGGGCTTGTATTCACTGGAATTTAGAAGAATGCGAGGGGATCTTATAGAAACATATAAAATTCTTAAAGGATTGGACAGGCTAGATGCAGGAAAAATGTTCCCGATGTTGGGGGAGCCCAGAACCAGGAGTCGCAGTTTAAGAATAAGGCGCAGGCCATTTAGGACTGAGATGAGAAACAACTTTTTCACACAGAGTTGTGAATATGTGGAATTCTCTGCCACAGAAGGCAGTGGAGGCCAATTCACTGGATGTTTTCAAGAGTTAGATTTAGCTCTTAGGTCTTAAGGAATCAAGGGATATGGGGAAAGAGCAGGAAAGTGGTACTGATTTTAGAGCTATGATCATATTGAATGGAGGTGCTGGCTCGAAGGACCAAAAGGCCTACTCCTGCACCTAGTGAGACCATATTTCTAGTGAGACCATAACTTGAAGTTTGTGCCGACCTGAGTTCCTTGTTTAAAGAAAAATATTGCGAGAGAGTATAACAGAATGTTCACGACTTATTCTTGGAATGATGGTATTGTTCTTTGAATGATATTGTTCTATGAAATTAGATTAAAGAATATTTGCATACCATAGAGTGAAGGTTGAGTGATATCAATGAAACATGTTAAATTCTTAGAGGATGCCTGAGGAAATTTTTCCCAGCTGGTTGTGGGATAAGGGATAGGCCATATAATATCGAGATGAGCAACAATGTATTTATTCAAGGGATATTAATAAACTCCTATGAGCCATGGCATTTTTGAATACAGAGAAGGCTCAGAGCAAAGTGCTCTGTACCTACCCCTTTATTTAGATTCTTGCCTGTGTCAAGTAACTCTCTCTTATTGTGAGCTCTATTCAACAGGCTAAATGGGTTTTAAGTACTCTACATGACCCGCCTCATTGATTTTTATTTAATTTTGGAAGGACAGGACATGCATAGTACATTGTAGGGGCCTGGAAAATGATGTTGAGCAGAGAGACAAGTACTTACATTGTTCCCTGAAAATGGTGACACGGGTAGATGGGGTGGTAAAGAAGGCTATTGAATACAGAAAGTGGGATTTCATATCACATCTAAACGAGACATTGGTGAGGTTACATCTGTGTACAGCTCTGGTTGTCCTGCTACAGGAAGGATGTTATTAGCCTGGAAAAGGAGTAGAAAAGATTTGTGGGGATGTTGCCACCACTTGAGGGCTTAAGTAATTAGAGGCTGGAGAGATTGACTGATTGAAAGATACAACATGAAAATAAACTCTTCAGCCCACTGAGACCACATCAATCATTGATCAAGCCTTCACAGTAGTTAGAACAGAATATAGAACGATATGGCACAGGAGCTGGTCCTTCAGCCCACAATGTCTGTGCGAACATGTTAGTGTTACCAAGACCAACTCTTTTCTGCCTGCACAGAATCCTTATACCACCACTCCCTGCGTATCAAAAAGCCTCTTTAATGCCACTACCACAAAACTTGGAAAAACAATACTTGCCCCCCACATCTCCTTTAAATGTTGCTCTGGCCACCTTAAAGTTATGCCCTCTAGTATTTGATATTTCTATCAGGTCTCCCCTCAACTACTGATGTTCCAGAGAAATCAGTCTTGTGCAACCACTCCTTGTAGCTAATACTGTCTAATCGAGGCATCATTCTGGTAATCCCACCAGCTAGTGTGGTGCCTGCCACTGTATGTTTCTTTTTTTTCCTAATCAGATGTGCAGCACTTTGGTCAACGTGGGTTGTTTTTAAATGTGCTATACAAATACAATTGACTTGACTTGACTTGACATCCACTCTGTACACACTAGGGGCAATTTACAGAGGCCAGTAAACCTCCAAACCTGCACATTTGGGAGGAAACCCTTGCAGTCACAGGGAGAATGTGCGAACTCCACATGACAGCACCTGAGGTCAGGATTGAGCCCTGGATTCTGGCGCTGTGAGGCAGCAGCTCTACCAGCTGCACCACTGGCTTGGACTGCTGTTTCCTGGGGTGTAGGAAGCTGAGGGGTGACCTTATCGATGGATATAGAAAAGATGAATGGTTACAGTCCTTTTCTCTGAGGAGAGGAGTCCTGAACTAGAGGGCATAGTTTTATGGTGAGAAAGAAAATATTAAAAAAGGACTTGAGGGGGTTTCTTCACGCAGAGCTTGGTTTCCCTGAAGTGGTGACGTAATGGGATGAGGTACACTTTGGATGAGCTTCATCACCCTTTAGGACTGCCCAGAATCTCCAGGAAATTATATTGATCTGCAGGTTGCTGTTGCAGAAACCGAAAAGAAACTATATTTTGACAATTAGCTAATTGAATGTTCAAGAAGGATATATTAGCAAAGTATATTTATTTGTCAAGTGGAATGGGAAGGTGGTGTAATCTGAGGATAGTTTTATTTGATTAACTAATTATAAGAACATTAAGGAAGGGTGGTTGGAGGTAAGAAAGCCTTGAAGGGCGCTATATGAGGAATGGACACAATCAGAATTGGCACTTGACTGAAAAATATGGTAATAATCATATTCTATAAATGAGAATACATCTGAAATATTGCTGTGTAATAGTTAATGCCGTGTAGTATTAAAGAGACTGATGGTTGCTGGAAAGAAGCAGTTCTTCAACCTGGTGATCATGGATTCCAGGCTCCTCCTTCCCGATGGTGGTTGTTAGATGGGAGCGTAAATATGAAATACAATGTATATTTTGAATACAGTGGAAATTCTTCCACTTTCCAATTCCTCTCCAAGCCGCACACTAACACAGAAATAAACTGGTGTACCTTCATCACAAATGCGTTTAATTCTTGGCATTTTCTTTCCAACAAAATTGAAGGAGTACTTTTAGCAGAAGGAATCCAATGGTTCAAGGAGATGGTTCATCACTACTTTCTCAAGAGAAATAAAGGCAGGACAACAAATGTTGGTCCTGCAATAACAATAACCTTGAAAACAATTTAAGAAATTACAAATTGCAATGTAATTGGAAAGGAAGTTTGAAATACTTGTCTGTCAAGAAACATCCGTGGTGAAAGAAATTAGAACTTCAATTCAATGATCAATTACTGATACAATTCAAGTAAAAACACCTTGTCTTTCATTTTTTTAAGAAGACACCACTGCAGTAACTCAGTAGGTCAGACAAGTCTCTGGAGAACATTGTTAGGTGATGCTTCGGGTCAGGACCATACATCAGACCAATTGTACTAGGTGGGGAAAGCTTGAAGAGACGTGGGGTGAGACAAAAGCTAGCAAGTGGATACAGCTGAGAGGTATTGATAGACCAATGGTTGGACACGTGCCAGAGATGAAAAGCCAAGGCGGGGAGGGTAAGATAAATGGAATGGTTGGTATATGTAAATGGCTGGTATATGTAAAAGGGCAGCAACAGCTCATATTCTGCAAGGTTAACTTACAACCCAACGCAGGATGGGACAGTAGTGCAGCAGTAGAGGTGCTGCCTTACAGCGCCAGAGACCCGGGTTTGATCCTAACTATGGGTGCCGTCTGTATGGAGTTTGTACATTCTCCCTGTAACCGCGCGGGTTTTCCCCGGGTGCCCCAGTTTCCTCCCACACTCCAAAGACGTACAGGTTTGTAGGTTAATTGGCTTCGGTAAAGTTTGCGAATTGTCCCTGGTGTGTAGGATAGTGCTAATGTACCAGGTGATCGCTGGTTGGCACAGTCTCGGCGGGGTGTTCCCGTGCTGTATCTCTAAACTAAATGAAATTCTCCGATTTCAGTTAAATAACATACAAGCATAAAATAACATACAAAAATAAAATCCTTGCCAACCACAATTTTGTACTCAAGACCAGCGACACACAATCTAGTCGACTGCGACGCCTAAGAAACGGAGTCCCCCAAGGCTCGGTACTGGCCCCCGTGCTCTTCAATCTCTATATCAGCGATCTGCCACGCACGATCTCGCGCCAGTATGGATATGCAGATGACCTGGCTCTACTGCACTCGGACAGGAGTTGGTCAAATGTGGAGGATGTGTTTTCGGCGGATATGGAACTTGTCACAGGCTACCTTAAGACCTGGAGACTAAAACTGAGTGTGGCAAAAGCCAGCATAACTGCCTTTCACCTGAACAACAAGGAAGCTCAACGCCAGCTAACCGTCACCCTCAATGGGTCACCCCTACCCTACAACCTCTACCCTACAACTAGAGGGCATAGTTTTATGGTGCATACCTTGTATTTCGTACATACCTTGGGGTGAAACTAGATCGGCAGCTGACCTACAAGCAACACCTTGAAGCTCTCCGTGCTAAAGTCTCGGCACGGAACAACCTCCTGCGTTGCTTGGCTGGATCGTCATGGGGCGCCAGGACATCTACTCTCCGAACCAGTGCTCTTGCACTCGTGTACAGCGCCGCTGAGTACGCCGCCCCAGCATGGTGCCGCAGCGTGCTAGACGCCACCCTCAATGACACCATGCGGATCATCACCAGCTGTCTACGCCTTACTCCGACGGATCTCCTGCCGGTGCTCGCAGGTATTGCACCCGCCAAGCTTCGCAGAGAGTTCTTCACTCATAGGCTAGTGTGCAAGGCCCCATCGGAAGCCAAACATCCTTTGCACCACCTCGCCCAGGATTCACAGCAACTGGGACCTCAACGCCTGTCATCTCGTCTCCCCTTCTCCCGTCACACAGCGACCCTCTGTGGCTCCGGTTTCAACATACTAGGAACATGGAGAACCAGCAGGGAACAGACATCGCGACCTCCTCAATTCACTGTCGCACTGAACACCACAGCCCCACCCGGCTCGGACATGCCCCGCAATGAGTGGGTCGCCCTGAACGGCCTCCGTACAGGGGTCGGCCGGTTCAACGCCAACATGCATCGTTGGGGTTTGCGTTCATCAGCAGCCTGTGTGTGTGGAGCAGACCAGCAAACAGAGCAGCACGTCATTTTCGACTGCGCTGTCCTCCGCCCCCCTGGTGGAGGGGTAGACCTCAAGGCCCTCGACAACAGCACATTGCACTGGCTGCAGCGCCTGGAGAGCGTCACATAATTTCTGCTGCCTCAAACACATGAAGAAGAAGAAGAAGAACATGCCCCCCACCCCGCCTTTTCACTTCCCCTTTTTTTCTCCCTTCTGTGCCCCACCTGATTGTGCACTCATTTCTCCCTTTCCCCTTCCCAACCCTCTCCTGTCCCCTTCCATTTATATTCCTTCTTCTGGACACCTTTCACTTCTTTCTTTATCTCACACTTTTTATCTTTTCATCTCTGCCCTTTGACCAACCATCTGCCAATCCAAAACGCCCCTCATCTGCATCCCCTATCACCTGCCACTTGTCTTGCCCCTACCTCTTCCAACTTTCTCCCGCTAACTATAATCAATCTGAAGGGTCCTGACCCGAAATGTCACCTATCCATGTGCTCCAGAGATGTTGCCTGACCTGCAGAGTTACTCCAGCACTTGTCTTTTTTTTTGTAAATCAGAATCTGCAGTTCCTTGTGCCTTGCCTTTTTGCAAGAAGCTTTACAACATGAATTCAACACTGAATTCAATAGTTTATCATTGTAAACAACATTTGCTCTTATTTCCAAATGGAACTGAGGAATTTATGATTATTTGAAAAGTTGATCCCACACAGTTTGTAGAGTCAAAGTTCTTGTCTATTATGTTGCACTAGATACTACCAATTTGCTCCATTCATGACTTTTCAGTGCAAGAAATCAAAGCTCTGTTGTGGGGTCATCTTACCTTGTCTTCAGCAGGTTCTTACTCTCCACAATTGATATGTTTAATTATTTTAATAAAATGTACACAAAAAACAGTAAATTAATCTGTTGTAATGAATGTAAATGAATGTAAAAAAATATCAGTAGAACAATGGAATTTCAATTTAACAGCTGCCTTGTCTTTGCATTTAAATGTTGTATTTAAATTGTATCCATTCCCATCCCTATTGTGTTTGCTAGTTGTTGCCAAATTTGGTTTTATCCTCCATTGCAAGATGTAAGAACATCCATGTTGTTCATTAATAATACAATGAAAGACAAGCTCATGGCATTCCATTTTCATGAATGGATAGAGCGTTAAATAATTCAATTTGAACTTTAAAAGTTCTCTTTAACCTTGTTGTATGGCTTATCTTTGGTTTTCTGTTATTTTCTGGTTTATTTTTGCCATTCTTTTGATTTTGAAAGTCGTGTATATTACTACAAGTAGAAGGGGAAGTGAAAGCAATCTGATTATTTTATTTACTTGGTTTTTGTTACGTATTACTAGTTTAAATAATGCGAACAACATTATATTTTCTTACAATGTGAAATTAAATCATTTGTTATACAGATATGACTTTTAGGCCTGTACAAGGGCAGGTGGCATGATGTAGACCAATTCTTTTCAGAAAGTCTAACACATTAATTATAAACTGAAATTGTGCCAGCAAGCCTGGCAGTTTCTGTTGAGATAAATTGAATATTTTGAATTATTGACCTTTGTTATTAAAGCAATCAGATTTTAAGCAATTGTAGATTCCAGGGAAGGTAAAGGGAAGAAAGAAAGGGTTCTGTTTTAGCATGGAGAGAAGGAGATTGAAGTGACAAGGTTAAAAAGATACAAGATGAAGTATAAAGAAGCACTAGATGGGTCGATAAGAAATGTAAATGCAAGAACTACCTACAGTAGTTTTCCAAGTAAATTGATTATCAATATTTATCTGAAATTGTTAGGTTCAATGCCGAGTATTGGACTGTAAAAGTATCTATCTGAAAGATGAGATACTGTTCCTTGAAGTTCTGTTGAATATCGTTGCAACATAAAAGGGAAGGGTGGGGGAGTTCAAGGACAGGAAGGTTGACGAAGTAGGATAGAGTTAACATGACAGGAAGCTCTGATCCAGTTTGTGGACTGAACAAAGCCTGTTTCACAGAAATCATATTATAATTAAGTAGAGTAAAGAGCTTAAAGTGGAGGTGCACAGTAAAAAATGATGTATAGCAGAACAAAGGCAATTACTAACGAGTTCATGCCATAGAAATTGAAATAATTTAGCCATTTGAGCTACTTCTGTATATTCTTGTACACTTTTGAAATGTGGAATGTTTGTTTTGATAGTTAATCTTTGCAAATATAGCCTGAACTACGCCTTTTATACAATACAAAAATTGCATAATTTCTATATGTGCTTAATTTACAGCATGGCCAAGCATATCATTCTATCTTAAACAATCATTAAAATACAATAAAACCTTTGAGATATATACTGGGAATTTTTTTGTTAGCACTGATCAAACTTAAGATTAGTAAATATTTGGTGCACCTGTCTGGACATAATTGCTATCTCCCCCATTTTGATATACAAGAATAAATGCTAAGTTGGGGAACTATCCAACTGATGGAAACCAGAAATCTTGCTTAAACTTTCTCAGGCGATATCCGATACTCCTTCAAATTCTTTTTGTGTATTCTCATTTGAATTTTTTGACGAATTAACAAAATAGATCATGAAAGCAGGGTGGTAGACTTCCGCTCGGGCTTTGATAAGGTTATGCGAGGTAGATTACTCTGGAAGATAAGATTGTATGTGATCCAGAGAGAGCTAGATAATTGGATACATAAATGGCCTGATGGGAGGAAGCAGAGGGTAATGGTAGAAGGTTATTTGCAGACAGCAGGCCTGTGATTAGTGGTGCATCTTGGGTCAGTGTTGGACCCATATATGTTTGTCAACTATTTTCATAATTTATATGTGAATGTGTAAGGCATGGATAGTAAGTTTACAGATATCTGTAAAATGGAGGTTGTCGTAGATAGTGAAAAGGGTTATCAAGTATTGCAATGGGATCTAGATTAGCTGGGTAAGTGGGCCAAGGAAAGGCAAATGTAGTTTAGGACAGATAAATGTGAGGTGTCATTTTTGGTAGTCAAATCAGGGTAAAATTTTCACAATAAACAGGATGACCCTGGGGTGTTTTAGAGCAGAGGAACCTAGTAGAAAGTTCCCTGGAGGTTTCGTGGACAGGATGGTGAATAAGGCATTTGGCATGCTGGCCTTCATCAATAAGGGCACTGAGTATAGAATTTACGATGTTCTGTTGCTGCACATGTATTGTTGGTAAGGCTGCACAGAATATTGCGTTCATTACCTGTTGTACATGTGTATGGCTTAATTATACTCGTGACAATATGATTGGTGTGGATAACGTGCAAACTAAGTTTTTCACTTCATTTTGGAATATATGGCGATAATAAATCCACACCAATTTCAGCACTGTGACTGCAGAATGGCTAGAAATGTGTTTTCCATGCAACAATTGGCTCAGTTCCTTTCTCTTCAATTGCTGTTCGACATATATAAAGCTGAATTTGTGCTCTGATTGGTTCCCCGATTGATTTCTTCAATATTTTCAATGTCTCTCAAACACACAAACTTGAACTCATCCTGACAACAAGCATTTGAGTTTTTATGCACTGATGCTTGTCCTACCACTCTGACAATAGATGAATTAGAATGGTTTGGATGCAAATTGTTGCAAAAGCAATGGGGTAGTTTATTTGTTACACTATATAATTGAAAAACTTTGCTGTGGCCTGAGGCTATTCCGCTGGTGGACAACTCGACAGCCACCTGCGCTCGGGGCTTGGCGGCGCGTGAAGCGGTTGACCACGGTGAAGAAGTGGGTCATGCCCCGGGATGGCGGCAGCGGCCCCACGATGTCCACGTGAATGTGCTCGAACCACTACCGTGGGACGCCGAACCCCTGCAGCGGCGCACGCACGTGTCGCTGGACCTTGGCGGTCTGGCACGGGATGCAGGTGCTTGCCCAATGTGCAACCTGCTTGCACAGCCCGTGCCACATGAAGCGGGAGGCTACGAAGGCTGTCGTCGCCCGAATGGAGGGATGGGCAAGCCCGTGGAGCACCTCGAACACCATGCGCCGCCAGGCGACGGGGGCGATGGGCCATGGCAGGCCAGTGGAGACGTTGCACAGCAGCGTTGCGCCCCCAGGACAACAGACAATGTCCTCCAGCTGCAGGCCCGAAACTGCCGTGCGATAGGTGGCCGTTTCCTCGTCCACCAGCTGTGCGGCTGCCAAGGCGGAATAATCAATACCACCGGCCGCTTGGAGAAGGGCGTGGACCGCAGGTCTAGAGAAGGCGTCGGCCACCCTGTTGTACGTACCCTCCACGAATTGGATTGAGGTGGTGTACTCCGACACGTACGCCAACTGCCTCTGCTGCCTCTGCGCAGACCACGGATCCGAAACCTTGGCAAATGCGAAGGTGAGCGGCTTGTGATCCGTAAAAGCAGTGAAGGGCCTCCCCTCCAGGAAGTACCGAAAGTGGCGTATGGCGAGGTACAGGGCGAGGAGCTCACGATCAAAAGCGCTGTAATGTCGTTGAGCGCCGCAATGGTGCCTGCTGAAAAAGGCGAGCGGCTGCCAGCACCCCTCAATGAGATGCTCCAGCACCGCCCCGACCGCCACCTCGGAATCATCCACTGAGAGGGCGGTTGGGGCATCCTCCCTGGGATGGACGAGCATCGTGGCCCCGGCCAGGGCCTCCTTGGCATAATCGAACGCCGCTACTGCTTCGTCAGACCACTCGGCCTCCTTGCGACGACCAGTCATGAGGTGGAAAAGCGGGCGCATGATTCCTGCTACCGCCAGCAAGAAGCGGTGATAAAAAGAGACCATCCCCACAAATTCTTGGAGGCCCTTAACGGCCGAGGAAGTCGATGGCCGTCACCCCGAAATGGCACTTGGACATGTTAACAGCCAAGCCGTACGCGCTGAGGCGCTGACACAGTTGGCGGAGGTGGGTGCGGTGCTCCTGCCGCGAGCGGCTGGCCACGAGTACATCATCCAAATACACGAATACAAAGTCCAGGCCACGGCACACACAGTCCATAAGCCGTTGGAAGGCCTGTGCGGCGTTCTTCAACCCGAACTGCATCCTCAAGAATTCAAACAGCCCCAACGGTGTAATAATGGCTGTCTTGGGAATGTCGTCGGAGTGGACCGGAATTTGATTGTACCCGCGCACAAGGTCCACCTTGGAGAACACCGATGCTCCGGCCAGGTGGGCATTGAAGTCCTGGATTTGCGGGACCAGGTACCTGTCGGTGACGGTCGCATCATTCAGGCGACGCTAGTCCCCACACTGTCGCCAGCCCCCGTCTGCCTTGGGGACCAAGTGGAGCAGTAACGCCCATGGGCTATTGGAGGGGCGCACGATGCCCATCGACTCTATCCGGCGGAACTCCCCCTGCGCTAGACGGAGCTTGTCCGGTGCAAGACGCCACGCACGGGCGGCCCGGTGGTAGGGATGTGGTGCTCCACCCCATGCTTGGGGGTGGACGAGCGGAAGTGGGGTTCGATGATGTCTGGGAAATCCGCCAGGATGCGCGCGTAAGTCGCATCCACGGACGACAGGGGTCCAACGTGCTGGAGTGCACCAGGCGCTGCCTCCTGACATCCACGAGCATTGAATGCGCTCGCAGGAAGTCGGCACCCAGCAGCGGCTGGGAAACGTCGGCGATGACAAACCCCAATGAAAACCAGCTATGGCCGAAGTTGAGGGCAAGCTTGCGGTAAGCGTAAGTACTGATAGGGCTCCGGTTCGCCGCAGTGAGGAGGGGGCCGCGTTTGCCCACACGGATGTCGGCGATGGAAGGAGGCAGGACTCTCACCTCTGCTCCAGTGTCCACGAGGAACCGACCCCCGGTGCGGCGATCCCGAGCGAACACGCGATGGATCTGGCCGGCCGCCGAAGGAATCACTGACGGCCGGCACCTATGTTTCCTGGGAAGGCACAAGGCGGGCAACGTTGCTTGGCTGCTGGTCCCCAGCGGCGGTGATAATAGCACCAGCCCCCTCTGCTGGTGTCCGGTGGTATAGGCGATGGTGCTGACTGGGCCGATGGAGGCCCTGACCTGCTGTGCGCCTCCCGATGCCGCTGAGACAACAGCCAGAGCTTCCAGTTCCTCTTGACGGGCCATCCACAGTTGGTCAGCGTGCTCGCCCAGCACCTCCGTGTTGGTGAAGGGATCGCTGGCGAGCTGCAGGCGGATGTCGGCTGGGAGCTGCCGCAGGTAAGTTTGTTTGAACAAGAAACAGGGCTCATGGTCACCCGTAAGGGCGAGCATGTCTTCCAGGAGGGCCGACGGCCGACGGTCACCGAGGCCCTCCATACGCAGAATCCGAGTTGCCCGCTCGGAGTCGCTAAGGCCAAACCTCCTGATGAGCAGGGCCTTGAGGCCCGCATATTTGTTAGCTGCCGCGGGGGCGTGGAGGTAAGGTTTAACTCGCCTCGCAATCGGCTGGTCCAGAGCGCCGACGACGTAGAAATATTTGGTTTCATCCACCGTCACGCCCCGCACAGCAAACTGTGCCTCTGCCTGCTGGAACCAGACATCAGGCTCTTCGGTCCACAAAGTCAGGAGCTTTAGCGCGATGGCTTCGAGGTCAGCGGGACCGGGTTGTGCATTGTTCTGGTCCATCACGACGCGTGATGAACGTCGAGGTCACCAATGTAGTGGCTTGGACATGGCCAGAAATAGGCTGGAGGCCAGGCAGATTTTGAAAGTTCTTTCATGCAAGTTGTGAGCATCCACTCACAACGAGTTCCACCGAAGGGATGAACACTCCCCAAAAAGCCCTGGGTAGAAACCCCATAGCCTGTGCGCAGTCCCTGTCCAAGTGCCGAGGGGACTGACCCTAGGAGTGGCCTAATATCCTAATACTGTCGTATTTTGGAGAATAACACATGTAAGAATGTACATTTAAAGAAAAGTTTCAGATTCTGAAAATTTAACATGAAGTAACAAACATAGACATAGTGGTCAGACATTGCACATGAAGAGAATGTTTTGTTTTGGGCACAGTCTCTTAAATTCCGTCATAAACTCAGATTGTTAACTGATTTTAGCCTTTCTCTTTTCATGCAATTGTTGTGAATATTTCTACATTTTCTATTTTTAGTTTAACAACAATGCAAGATGTAGTTAAAGTCAAATGTAAACATACTTCTATACACACACTCGCACTCGCACTCGCACTCTCACACTCACACACTCACACTATTTGGCCATTGCAGAACAGAAGGAGTGAACCCATTACAAAGAGTTTATGTAATTTTGATTAGATGTAGCCCATGGAAACTGTTGTATAGCACAATCATTAAATTAGCATTTCTGAAGATAAATGTTCTGCTAATATTTTTTCATAATTGGATGATGGGGAATAAAGTTTGATGTTATTTGCAGGAAATATTTGATTAGGAAATAAGTTTGATGTCATTTGATTAGGAAATATTTCACTTTCATACTTTTTATATTATTTAAATTTTAAAATACTTGTGCAAAATTGCAGGAATACTGATTAATTTGACTGTCCAGATTTTGTTTTAATGCTAGCATTTGAAATGCGCAGATTATTTTATTAATTAGGAATGTGTTTGAAATCTGCAGTGGATGTGCTGCAGATGAATTTATTTCAACTTTATTGTGCATTTTCCAGTTCTAAAACAAAATGCATGCAAATTTAAATTTGCATTAGGAATTTTCTTTGAAATCGGGAATGGTAGCCACATGTGAACCTTATGCTCTGCAATGTTTGGATTCTCTCTCATTCGGTTTCTTAACATTGCTGTGCATTTGGCTGGTGATGTCACTGCTTGCTTCACCAGGCTTTTTGGTCTCTCTTTCACAGGGAGCTGTGATTGGTATAGACGATGAGGATGACAGCACCTTCACAGTTACAGTGGATCAGAAGACATTTCATTTTCAAGGTGAGAGCAGAGCAATTTTTACTTGCATTTGAAGTGCCAAAAGCACTCTGATTGTGGAAATGTTGAATGAAAACCTGGGCTTGAAATTTTGCACCTGAATATAAATTTTAAATTTGGACTTGTGAACTGAATCTCTGCTGAACATTCTAGACCTCTATTATCTAGCAGAGTAAATATTGGGTATTTGACTTCACACTGTTAATGTGTTAATTGAGGATTCATCTTCACCAGAATTTGGATATTATGTAAAAATGAAGGAGGAGTTTTCAAGAGAAAAACAGTGCTGTTATCTGTTTACGATTTTTATGAACTGCTGGATGCTCTTTTAACTGCTGCTGTACAGCCTGAAGACTGGCAGCACAGGCAGGACAGCGACTGAGCCAAGCAGGGTTGTGCCTCTGAGTACTGCAGATGTGCATTAACGGGAAAGCTGAAAGCAGCATTCGACTTTAAGGTGGAGACTTATGTTCTGCAAACCTACAATATCTTCCATCGGCATTATTTGTCTCTTCATTTATGTGCCATCATTGCTTTCTCTTACTGATTTTAATACTAATTTGACCAGCTTTTTGTCATGTTTCGTCACTGTATGCTGTGGTTCACCGGTAGGAAGGGTAAGACATTGTCATTCCAGTTTTCTGTTCTCACTTGAAATTTTGTTACATCATTTAACATTTTCACTGAGAAAACCAGGATTTATGGAATTAAGAATTAGTGTGGGGGGGGGGAAACATTATGCTAGGACTAGTTTGTAATTTAGATAAAAGTAGTGAATATGAATGGACAGCTTCCTTGTGTTAAGTAAATGGGCATCAGTTGGAGTTGCTTTTCAGATATAATTCCCCTTTTCATTTGCCTTAAATTTAAACCTTTATTGATCGACATTACTATTATTATACTGACCATGAAGTTAGGTCCAGTTGTACATCTGAAGAAATAAACTAAGATTTAACTGGAAAAGGATTTGGTAATTGCCAATTTAGTTCCAGTCACAAGAATGTAAGGTTGCATGGATAAATAGTTACCTTTTCTCAGTTGTGCTGCGCTTGAAATACTTTGGAAATTGAATTTTTATTGTACAAATTTAAAACATGATCAACTAACCATGAAAATTAAGAAACTGCCATCCACTGAGATATTTTATTAACATGGAAAGTATTCTGCAAGCTTTAACAACAGTATGAAGGATGTGAATGAATTGGAAATTGTGGAAAAAAAGATTTCTGTTTTGGAACTGTATGTTTAATTATCCAGAAATATCTGACCATTTGGGAAAGCTTTATTGTAAATAAGACTGCCAATCTTGCAGAGCAAGAACAGGTATGGAAGTGTTTGATAGAGTTTGCATGGATACTGGGTGTCCACATGTGGAAAAGACTAAAGCTGGAATCAATATATAAAAGATGGTCATTGTTCTCGAGATATTTTGCCCAAAAGAGTGATAAATGTCTAAAATGCATAACCACAAGGAGTATTTGAGAAATAAAAATACATGTATTGATTTAACAAGAGATGGATTTGCAAAAAAGCAAAGGAAGATGATACTAATTGTCTGGTAGAATGTATGTGTGGTGTGTAAAAACTGACATTTTCAGTAGTATTGTCAACCACTTGTAATTTGCCTTTATTACCTAGCTGTTTGTGATTTGTTCTGAATAACTTTCTTAACTTTCTTTTCAACAACTGCATGTGTACTTGTTCTTGTATTGGATTGTAATGTTTTGGGAAATTTTGATTAATTCAAATTTAGTTATTTTGAAAATTAACACCAAGCACGACAAAGAATAATGGAATGCTGACTTCATAACCTGAGTGCAAAGGGGTGGGAGAAGTAAAACAGCATGGAAATGCCTGGTTTTATTATTTCTTCGACTACAATGATTAGTTTTGAATGCTCCAACTTTCGGAGGATGCATTGGTTTGAAGGGGCTGCACTGAGAGATATCCTGTCACAAGAAACATGACGTT
This sequence comes from Rhinoraja longicauda, assembly GCF_053455715.1. Classification (NCBI taxonomy): domain Eukaryota; kingdom Metazoa; phylum Chordata; class Chondrichthyes; order Rajiformes; family Arhynchobatidae; genus Rhinoraja; species Rhinoraja longicauda. The sequence goes on along the minus strand of NC_135963.1, from coordinate 26,881,448 downwards.
ACCAATCTTGCCAATTATTGTGCTTTCAGTCTATTTTTCATCCATTAATGAAGTGATGAAAGGTGTATTCAGCTGTTTTAGCAAACCGCATTTAACCTTGTTCCAAATAATGACAAAATAATTGAATACCAGCGGTTGATTGGGAGTGGGGCAGCCTTTGACCCTATTAAGGAACCCTATTAAAACTAAAGTTAATGAAAATCAAGAGGGAAGCACTTCAGTGTTGCACAAGAGTTTATTGGTCAGTTATCTTAATCCAAGATATTTACCATTAGAGATCCTCAAAGCAATATGTTAAGTATGACCAACTATTTCGCAAAATAACTTCCTTGCGTTATAATGTCAAGTGTCAATTCCATTCTTACGGTGTGCAAGGAAGTTATTTTGCAAAGTAGTTGGTCAAACCTAACATATTGCTTTGAGGATCTCTGATGGTAAATATCCTGGATTTGCTCTCTGGTAAATGAAGCAGCAAGGCCTGAAAAACAGTTACGGACGTAAGTGGCAGGTGATATTTGCATGATACTACAAGAATGGCAAATAATGGGCATTTCCAATAAGATTAAATCTAAACATCTTCTCTTAATTTGCAGTAGTGTTACCATCTTCTAATTCACTCATTAACTTTCCTGGTGATCACCATTGATCAAAAAACATAGTAGTCTGACTTCAAGAGTAGTCAGAGGCTGGGTATCCTATGCAAATGACTCGCCTTCTGACTGTTCTAAGTCCTATCATGTCCTTTGTTATCTTTTCATTATTTATGGGTCAAATTCTTGGCATTTCATGCCTACTAGAAATAATGTTCACTGCAAGGACATAGAAAGCATAGAAATTTAGATATGGACTGCCAAACTCGCGTTCCAAGAAAGATTTTAAAAGCAAAAAAGAAATGATGGATTTTTAAAAAAAACTCTAAGTGAAGGATGCTGACTTTTAAATCTTTATGTAATTATTTATGCCATTATTGACTTATCTAATTTTTCTGGCCTCATGTCCATGACTCCAGCTTTATACATCCTACTCTGTTCCAAGCCTTAAGGTCCTTTTTTACTCCTTGTTGATTTGTATCCCTTAATCCTTTCCACTTGCATCTTTAAATCTGTTTTATAGCATCATGGTAAACATCAGCTACTCCAATTATCTGTTGAGCATGACTATGCAGAAATATCTGCAGCTCTGAGGCTGATCCTCTGTTGTGCAGAGGGTGTTTTGAAGGAGACTGATATCAACTTGTAGAAAATGGTTTGTAAATTATACCCTTAACAAAAACCGAGAAATTGCACTCTCAAAAAGTTGTCTTTGTTTTTGCGTTGTGCCATGTTTTTTCATAAATGTTTTTGTTACTTTACTTTTTCCCAGAAGCATACGTTTAGTCACATTTGGATCACCTTGACTGAGTTTTTAAAAAGTGTATTGAGCGTTAAATATTATATATCATCCTTTAAGTTGCTAAATTCTGATGGCCTTGTTTCTTGAATTTTAAATTTCATCCATTAGAGTTTGATGTTGAGAAAAGTCCCAAGATGTATCTTTTCTTATGTCAAAACTTACTCGTGCATTGGGCAATAATGATTTCAAAAAGGCATTGTAATGGATCTTTTAGTTATGGTCAGAATTGGGAAGATCTTTCTCTCCCCCCCCCCCCCCCCCCCCCATCATCTGCAAATTCATCAATTTGCAAGTGTCTAAATTGTTTGCAAAAGATCAGTATAATTTATTGGCAAATGTATACTTGACTGAATGCAGTGCAAGGTAAGGCTTGGACATAGGAGGCTTAATTATGCTGGCTGTGGCTGGTAGTGCGTGTAGAACCAGTGGCATTCAACCATTCACATTAAAGGATGCCCCCGACTCAATGCAGACCTGTTGTAAGGTTGGAACTTTACAAATGGCAGGTGCAGCTGCACTATGCTGACCTCTCTAATCATAGGCTAGACAGGCCATTTTCCAATAAATATACCTTTTCTGCCTGCAGATTAGGGTAAGTAAGTGTTTTTTAAAGTAATTTTAATTTGGCTTAATGTTAATATCCTGTTTAAGTCATTGTGATTTTCAATGAATGCTCATTTTTAATTTTGAAATTTCCTTTAGTTAAATTTTTAATACTACCTGTTGGGTCAGACATTTAAGAAAAATGCTTTATTCGCTTGATCTAAGATAAAGCCATTGCCTCAGCATTAACTTCAGTTATAAGCTGCTGACCTCCTGACGTGTGGGCACCCTCCCTGTGCACAATAAACAAGGGCCTATTGTGATTGAACTGTTCCATCCATACCCACTAAGTCCAGGCGTGCGTGACTATACTGACTAGAGGGCCCAGTCCAAGATGTCCAGTCTCCCACCTACTAGTAATACCCGATCCAGTCTTCATCCAGTCTTCTGTTTCTCATTTCGTGTCAACTGCTACAGCATTTATCCATGACAAAGGGGATCGGCTTCAGAGTCGCTACGTAATTACAGCCAAGATTATAGAATCATCCAGTTTTGAAATAGGTAGCAAGCACCAATTTGCACTCATCCTTCACTACATTTATTGTGACATGTTTTGGGGTTTGTGTTTAATAGAGTTTTTTAGTTGGATATGGAAAGCACAGAAGGCTAAAAATCAACGAAGGCTAAACGGAGACCTTTAAGAGTGAAGATTGAGCAGGAAATTAAACAGTTAGAGCATTACTTTGAAGGCCAGGGGATGAAAAAAGATTAGAGAGAAATCAATAGTGACAGAATTGCATCAAGATAGATACACTAAAGGCCAGAGATCAAGAGTGGAAAAACTAGAGATTGATTATTGCAATATTTCAGAAAACTCCTTAGGCAAGCTAAGCTTTTAAAGGGGATTGGGGAAATCAAATATAAATAGAGCAAAAATATAAAAATTGATATTTAGAATATCATTCGGGAGATTTGAATTTTGTTTTGGGGATCACGTGACAGCATTAAATTTTCCCTGAATATTAATTTTATTGTAATGAATTGTGTCTTGGTGGGGCGGAAATCTTCATTCTGTAGCTATTTATGATCTGTACTTAATGTGGTGTTTGATGTTTTAATGTATAATTTGTTACTTGGATGTAAAGTGTGCAGTAGTTTGAAAATAAAGCTATTTAGTCATCAATTTGTGGTCTACGTAAACATATTTGCATTAAATTTCTGTCTCTCCTACCTCGACAGTTAATTAATTGAAAATAAAGCAAATGCATTTTTTTTCAAAAGACATGGAAATATTGGTCAAGAAGATGGGGATGGACTGCGATTTGCCTTTTTATTTCTTGGATGTGAGTGGCAACAACTTTGCTTTTGCATGCTGGATTAAATACCTTACTTAACCATCTCCTTTGTGATGGAGTCTGGTGAACTTTGGTTTGTAAATGCATAGAATTTGCACCTTATAAACCAGTCATACACCCAAAATAGGTTGTGTCAGTGCTCATTCTCTTGATGAGCCTGTTACCATCTAGAGTTATCTAATCATATTAGCATTTTTTTTACCCCTATCTGGAATAGAAACATAGAAACATAGAAAATAGGTGCAGGAGTAGGCCATTCGGCCCTTCGAGCCTGCACCGCCATTCAATATGATCATGGCTGATCATCCAACTCAGTATCCCGTACCTGCCTTCTCTCCATACCCCCTGATCCCTTTAGCCACAAGGGCCACATCTAACTCCCTCTTAAATATAGCCAATGAACTGGCCTCAACTACCTTCTGTGGCAGAGAATTCCACAGATTCACCACTCTCTGTGTGAAAAAAAAATCATAATATGCATTGAATTATGTTGCAATGCAAATTTGAATTTTGTCATTTTGAGGTTCCACAAAATAAAAGGAAGATCCCAAATTTTGCCCAAAAATTACAAACAATGAAGCAGAGCAATTATTTTGTTGGTTCTGTGAACATAACATCATTTGACAACTGTTAAATTAAATTGATTTTATCTTGGTTATTTAAAATTTAACCAGCACAATTATTAAGGACAAAAGTACATTGCAATCTTCAGTGTCTACACATATGACTGAACTTCTACATAAGCATAGTACTAAGCAGGTAGATACCGTAAGTAGCTGTTGGACTATTCATTCAAACAAAATTGATTTCAAATGCTTTTAAATCTGAGATTTGAGAACATTTAAAACTTTTTTTTTCAAAATTATTAAACTACAGAAATAATTCGCAAAATTTAATTTCCTCTCCACTCATTCCTCTCTGCTAATCACCACTCATTAGTTGGTGACGTGATGGAAGATGGCTTTAGTGATGATTGGACATTGGAATTCTGTTTATCTGTTTATCTTCTGCCTGTACCACTTTGCCCCAAAGCTTGGGACAAACAGGGAAGAAGTGGGGGTGATTGCTCATAACAACTGATTAAGCAGGGTATCAAAGAGCATTAGTAAAACTGAGCTCAATGGGCAGCAACGGGAAAACCCCTGGTCTGAGTCATTCCTCATGTTTTTAAAGGCTGTAACTTAAAGGTCAATCATTTCACTCCCTTGACTGCAGAAATTCATTGGGGCATTTTCCTTGGTCCAATTATCTTCAGCTGGTTCATCAATGACTTGGTTTCCATCTTAAGGTCAGAAGCGGAGATGTTCACTGATGATTGCAGTGTTCAAATCTGTCTTTTTTTACTCGGCAAATGAAGGTACTGCAGCAAGACCTAGACAACATTTGGGCACAAGCTGATTAGTGGCAAGTATCATTGTAACCATAAGTGGCAGGCATTGACCATATGCAACAAAAGAGGATCAAACCACACCTGGCATTGCTATCACTGAGTCCACATCCCGGGATCACAATTGGTCAGATATTTAGTTGGATAAACTGCATAAATATTTTGACTATGTGTAGTTCACAGACTGTCCTGTAGCAAGTGAATCGCCTACTAACACCCTAATGCTCTTCAACGATCTGTGTCTCATTGCCTGCGTAAGTGCAGGTCCAGCAACACTCAGAATGATTGATGCCATAGGGAACAAAGCAGCCCATTTGATTGGTACCCGATCCACGACCCTAAGTCTTTATTATCTTGACGACAGAGGCAGTTTCTGCAGTGTCAACAAAATGCACTGTAGGTACTCTCCTAATATGACAGCACTTTGCACACTCTGGACCCAACTGTGGAAATTCTTTTACAAGAAAATTTGCAGTAGTTTAAGAAGGCAGTTCATCATTTTTTCAAGGACAATTGGGGATAAGCAATTAATGCCGTCCTTGCCAGTGATGCTCAGATCTAAAACAAAATTAAAATCAAATACACTTTGAACATTAAAATGTATAAATAAACAAAACAGCTTAAGTTTGCCTTTGTTGACAATATTTATCTTTTGCAAAAAAAATATCAAAGTGCCAAGGAACTGGTTAGGCAGCATTGAGGAGGAAAAAGGCCAGATGACCCCTGATGGAGCAGAGATGAGAAAGTTGGGAGAGAGAGGTGAGGGGAATAGGGAGGAAGGAACTGGAAGATGATAGAATCATTGGCGAATAAATGGAAACATAGAGCCTGGGGAGGGAATGGAGGGGGGGGGGGGGGGAGAAAGGGAAGAGGATTCAATTTTCATGCCTTTATTGACTACCCAAACAGAATATGAGGTACTGTTCTCCCTGTTTGCATGTGGCCTCACTGGCAGTGGAGGATGCCAAGGATATAAAGATGAATAGAAAGCAGAATTTAAATGGCTAGCAACTCCAGCAGGCTCTGGTGGACAGAGTGCGAGTATTTATCAAAACAGTCACCTAGTCTATGCTTGGTCTCACCGATATGGGGGAGGCACAGCAAAAGCGCTGAATGCAATAGATGAGGTTGGAGGAGGAGCAAGTAAACTTCTAACGGAAGGGCTTTGGGGGACCGTGAATGGAGGTGAGGCAGGAAGTATCGGGATAGGTGTTGCACCTCCTATGGTTGCAGGGAAATGTACTTGGGGAGGGGGGGGGGAGATGGAGGAGGGGATGAGTGAAACAAGGAATCATGGAGAAAGAGATCTCTGGGAATAGTGGAAAAGGGTGAGAATGGGAAAGATGTGACTGGTGGTGCGATCACATTGAATGTGGCAGCAATGTTGGAGTTATAGTAATGTTAATACCATACTGTATGAAGGTTGCAATTGTACCAGAGAAGGTATAGTGGAGATTGTTCAGATGTTGGCTGGTTTGGAGCATTTCAGTTATAAGGAGCGGTTGGATAGACTGGTTTTCCTTTCTCTGCAGCAAAGGAAGCTTGATGGACGAATACAACATTTATGAGGGGGATAGAAAGGGTATTTCGTAAGCAGTTTTTTTTCAAGTGGTGGGAGTATCTAAAACAGAATGGCATATGTTTAAGATAAGATGTCCGAGGTTGAGGGGATCTGGAAGATAATTATTTTTCACACAGTGGTTGGAGTCTGGAATGCACAGTCTGGTAAGATGGTGGAGGCGGATATTCTCATGACAATTTTACAAGCATCTGGGCAAGCGCTTGAGTCATCCAGAAAGACTATGGACCCAAGGTGGATAAATGGGTTTAGTATAGGTGGTTGCATCTTGACGGTATGGACATAACATGTTGAAGGGCTTGTTTTTGAGCTGAATAACTTGTTATTGGAATCCTGCTGTACTTTGGTTTTACGACATTACCGCATTTATTGTGAATGTTTAAGAAGTCTGCCCACCTCCGCCTTCTCGTAGCAATGAGATTCACTTGCCTGTGATTCACACAGTGCAAGAAGGAATAAAAAAAGTATTTTGTTGCCTGTTGTCCTTGGAAAGCCCCAAAACTTTGTTGTGAAGGATAAGATAAATGCCTTTCTACAGAAAGTTGTGGGCCAGGTGCTGAAGGGCATTTCTTAACTTTGCACGTCAGTTGCTCCATAGTTAAGATTATAAGCATTTTTTATCTAATACAGCATATCTCGAAGAACAAGCTGAAGTCCTTTCCTCTGGTACAAGTTTTCTTTAACACCCACACAGAATGCAGCCATCTGGCTTTGTGGATTTCAGTTTGAAACTTCTGGAAGTGAAGATTAGCAAGCAAGCAAGGAGAAGTTGCTCAAAGTAAATCGAAAAGTGATAGAGATATGGCTAACAGACTTGGCAGAAGTTAATATGATGGTTATGGGTGATATAAGATATTTAAATGAAAAATGTGTAAATTTTAAAACTGGAAACACCCATCTTATTTGGTCATTGCTGAGTGTAATATGGTGAATTCAATTTGAGATTGATGGGGAAAATGTCAGCAACAGGCTGACATTTATGGAAAATAAATATCCATGCTTCAAAGAGCAAAAAATAATGGATTTTAAATTGCAAAACATTTAATTATTTGGCAATGTGGATGCTGGTTAATTGTAAGTTTTCCATTTCCAATTGTTTCATTATTGTTTTATCAAAATTTCCAATAATATTTATTTTCACAGCCCGTGATGCTGATGAGAGAGAGCAGTGGATTCATGCATTAGAGGAAACTATTCTGCGTCACACTCTGCAGCTCAGGGTGAGTTTTTAAATGCAACATGTCTATGGGAATTAATTTCTAGATCACTTTCAGGAAAAACAGGTTTTGGTAGTTAGATGTTAAAGCTAGTTCATTGCTCGTGTGCATTTTCTATAGTATAATAACTGATGAGCACTTGAATGGCTGACCCTTTGTTATTCAAGCAATGTGATACGCAGCAGGTTATTACACAATGAAGGTAAAGGATTCATTTAGAATATTTTGAAGGAAGAGTTTTTATTCTTTGGTATTTAAAATGGGCAGTTTATAGAACAGACAATGTTTTCTCAAGTTGGTGATTTCCAAAGATACTAGAGGACCAAGATAGACCACTCGACCGGAGTAGAGCATGGGTAAATTTCAGCGCCATTTTAGGAGGCAGATTCTGTGTGCTAGACTGGGCAGTATTCATAACTCTGCGATTTCTTCATATATAAAATGTTTGCAAGCAATTATTTTTGTTCAACTTCTTGGATAAGTTGATAGTTGACATTTATAACTATTTCTTGAAGAGTTGCTGCTTTGTGATCTTTAAACTTTGGATGTTACTGATTGAATATTTGCATTAGAGATCCACTCTGTCTGTATCTGGCCAATTGATCATATTTAATGAACTGTTCTTCTTTGCGTTCTGTTAATTTTAATTTCACCTCCATGAGCTGTATATCTTTTTGTTTTATTTTAAAAAGTCATGGAAGCAGAGATTAGAACTCTACTGTATCCACAATATAATTGAAAAGACATTTAACTTAATACTTAGAGCCAAGAAAATTTCAATTGGTGAATTGATTAGTTAAAAACCCGTGACAGCCACTAAAATGACCAATGCTGCCTGACGTACAGAAGCATGTATCCAATTCAAATAGACACAGTGTTGGAGGAAATCACTGGGTCAGGCAGCATCACTGGAGAAAAAGGATGGGTGATGTTTCAGGTTGGGACCATTCTTCAGACAAGGGGGAGGGGAGAGGGGGGGGGGGGGGGAGGAGGTGAAGAGCTGGTATAAATCAGGACCTGATCTTTTCATTGGTTAGCTGATAGGCGAAACAGTGCAATGCTGGACACCTTTTCTTCAACAGCAAAAGTTTCTCACTCCTGCACTTCCATCATTCCCTATCCATCCCCCAACTTCCACTCACTCATCCCATTGCCATTCAAAGAGATTATCTATGTGCATTGTTGTTAATTGTTGATTTATTTCTACTGATTGTATATTTATACTTGTTTCTTTAAAGTTACTTAAGTCTACAGAGAGATTTGTTGGCCAGGTGCTGAAGGGCATTGCTTAACTGTGCACAAGTCAGTTGCTCCATATTTAGTAGTATTGTAGGCATTTTTTGTAGAATACAGCATAACTTGAAGAGCAAGCTGAAGACGCAGCACCGGACTAGCTGCTGAAAGAGGGAATAGGAATAGTGGGAGGTGCAGGCCATGTTTTCTCAGGGAATGTGTTAGATATCTGTGCTTCAGTAAGAGTATCCCATTGAAATCTGCCCTCCTCCAATCACATCTGCAATCTCAGAGTGGGGACAGCAGTGCTAGTGGTTCTTAGGTTGCCATGGCAATGAACTTTGGTGTCAGGTTATTTGGATTGGAGCTGGAGATATTTATAAAGACTCACTCATGATATCGTTGAGCCAGAGGTCCAAATCAGCAAGATATAGAAAAGGTAAGCCGCCTTCCGAAGAAGTATTCATTCAGGGAAGGGAATTCTAGTTTTGGCATCTTTGTGGGGATGACAATATATTTCCAAGTCAGATTAGTGTATGATTTGGAGAACAATGGGAGGTGATGGGTTTACATATGCTTGCTGCCTTTGCTATATGAGTTGGTCACAGCTTAGTTCAGTTTAGAAATATAGCGTGGATACAAGCCGTTCGGCCCACTGATTCCATGCTGGCCAGCTATCCCTGTACACTAGCACTATCCTACACACTAGGGACAGTTAACAGAAGCCAATTAACCTACAAACTTGTACATCTTTGGAGTATGGAAGGATACTGGAGCACCTGGGGAAAACCCACACAGTTGCAAACTCTACAAACAGCATCCATAGTCAGGATCAAACCCGGGTTTCTGGCGCTGTAAGGCAGCAATTCTACCACTGCGCCACCGTGCCACCCCACAGGTTTTCGAAGCCTTGATGAGTTGCAATGCATTTTGCAGACAAAACACATTGCACTAGAGAAGGTAGAGAGGAGATTTACCAGGATTTGTTTGGGATGGAGTGAAGAAGAGAAACTGGATTGTCTGGGTTTGTTTTCCTTGAAGCTGAGTGGAAACTTGATTGGTATACAAAATTGGGGGAGCACAGATAGGGTAGATGGTTGGAAACGTCTTCCCTTTAACAGAACTACCTGAAACTAGAGTTCATAGATTTAGGGTAAGGGGATCCGAGGAAAAAGTATCCCCCAGGAGGTGGTTTGTATGTGGGCTGACTACCTGAGTAGTTGTTGGGCACAGGGTACTCTTGCAGCATTTAAGATGTAGAGGAATATTTCAATCATCATGATAGAAAACTAAGTAGCAAGAGGTGATAAATGGAATTAGTACAGATGGATATTTGATAGTCAGCATGGACGTGTCGGTCAATATCCAAGAAGAGTGTGTAACTAAATATCCTGGTCATTCAGTGTTATTACTGTCACCTCATCCATGTCCTGGAGGTTGCCGTTGACCAGAAATTTACATTAAAACCACCTACTAATAATAAGAGTAACTCAAAATATTCTAATCATCTTCAAGTGGCATGTCAGGTGTGTAAGAATAAGAAAATAACTGCAGATGCTGGTACAAATCGAAGGTATTTATTCACAAAATGCTGGAGTAACTCAGCAGGTCAGGCAGCATCTCAGTCGATGTTCTCCAACTTTAGATAGTTCCTCTGTCCCTCTCTTCCCCTCCTCCTTCGCAGATCTCCCTCTATCTTCCTGTCTCCACCTATATCCTTCCTTTGTCCCGCCCCCCTGACATCAGTCTGAAGAAGACTCTCGACCCGAAACGTCACCCATTCCTTCTCTCCTGAGATGCTGCCTGACCTGCTGAGTTACTCCAGCATTTTGTGAATAAATGTCAGGTGTGTGATATGTGCAATCCAATCCGTGGGGACATTTACAGAATTTGGGAAATTGTGGCAGATTACAACAGATCTCTGTCGTCACCATTTGCTTTTAATACACCTCGGGCAACTTTTCCATTGCACATATTCTTGTGAAACATTTACTTTTGGGGAGATTCGAATTAGATACTCTACTAATATGTATTTGTCCATGGTATTTTTATTCACCTTTTAGTTTGTTTCAAACCTATTTTTGGAAGAATACACATAACCTTGCATTAAGCACAAGATAAAATTTACAGATTTGTTACCAGAAGCCCTTTCTGAAAGTTATTGCCACATTTAAGTAATTGTCTTGCCATTATTACCTGTTACCAGTAACAACATAGTACACTGTTAACAATATGATAAACGAGAGAGAAAAAAGTTCAGTCTGTATGTTTACACATACTCACAAGTACACACACATATACTGTATGTGTATATATATAGATATGTGTACACACATATATATGTACGTATACATACATAGATAGACACATATACACATACACATACTCAAAACAAACAATAGTAGTGCAATAATAATAGTCTATTGTAGTTCAGAGCTTATTTGAGGTTGTAGTGTTTAATAGCCTGATGGCTGTTAGCAAGAAGCTGTTCCTGAACCTGGACTTTACAGTTTTCAGGCTCCTGTGCCTTCTTCCCGGTGGCAGTGGTGAAATGAGTGTATGGTCAGGATGGTGTGAGTCTCTGATGATGCTGGCTGCCTTTTTGATTTTTTCAGTCACCATGACTAGATCAGCTCAGGTTGGTCGATTTCCTTTCCTGAAGGACATTAGTAAATCAGATGGATCTCTATGACAATCAATTTGTTTCACTGTCACCATGCTATCACCATTTTCTTTTGAATATTTTATCATTGTATTTACTGAAATTAGTATAATAAGAACTGAAATTCCTACATTAGATATTAAGGGGTTAACGGTATGGTGAAAAGTGGATCAGAGCTTGATCTATGATCTAACTGCCTGGCACAAGGGATTGAATGTCCTACCTCTGTTCAATTTCTTATGTTCTTATAACTGAGGAAGATGCCTTAAATTTGTGGAATATATTGACAGCATGGTGGATGTAGCCATAACTTTTAGCACTGAAGTTAGAAAACGCCCTACTACAAAAGGTGGTCATATTTTGAAAATGCCTTAGCAAGCAGCAGTTGATGCTCGGGGGTTGTAAATGTGAGTTTGATGTACTGGTAACCAATTATCTTGCAGTAATCAGCACTCTGTATTGAATAAAAAGGTTAAAATGTTTTTCAAATAGGACTCTGGTGTTGAGGCTCCACTTCAGGTCTTAAGCCGTTACATTTTACTTGGTACGACAGGGACCATGATAACAGTTGTAAATTGCAGAGCATGTGATAAATGGCTCCGTGCAGTACCAAGTGCAGTGAAATGCATTCACACTGAGCAAGTGTGCGACTGAAATTTGAAAGCTTTTTAAAAAATGTGTCTTTTTTATTATTGCATACGGATAAAATTGGTGAAATTTAGCGCGGTGCAATTTTGTTTACAATAAGATTCGTTTTTGAAATGCTGATTTAAAGGAGAACAATGCTCGCCTCCCTCAAATGTAAACATAAAACAACATGATCTAATGGGGCGATCCTAGACCAATCAGTGCAAACTCTTGTAATGTACAGGTTCTTAAACCAATCGGAATCTGCTGCCTGCAGATTCTTAAATTAATAGATTAGCAAATAGAGGAAGTACTGTTTTGTGTGGCCTCTCGAGCCACGGTGTTCAAAAGTGTTTATGCACAGCGCTCTTTGTTGAAAGAGAGCAAATAATTTTACTTTAAGAAATACTTTATATAAAGGAACAAGGTAGTGTTAACTCTGGATTAAAATAGATGAAAACATGGCTGTGAAAGGATTCACCGGTGTAAGTTGCAAAGACCTCTTCGACTGGGAAGTAGGCCACGTACGTTGCTTTCTGTGTTAGATTTAGTGCCTGTGGTTATTCCACAGCGTCTATTATTTTGGAACTGTAAAATGACAATAGTTTTGTTCGAGTAATAATTATTGCGTGCTGCATTAAATACCTTGTCTTTATTTGCGTGCTCTCTAAATTAAGGATGTGGCAGTGCTGATGTGCATATTGAAATCGCTGACCATTTAAAGCCTTTTATAAATAAATAAATGGTTCACGGAATTTTAATCACTGTGCTCTTTGTATTAGTGGGAAATAGTTGCTCGTCTTGCCCCTCCCACTTCTACAGTTATTATGACATCGGTGGTGTGTATAATTTGGCTGTAAAATCTATATATTTTTAATTTCAGAATTAACTATTTATATGTAATAAATTCCAAGCGGGAATGGTGTAATCTAAGCCTTTATTTGACAGATGTGTTTTAAGCATATGTAGGTGATATTTAGTTTTGATTAATTTATTGTTCCCCTTGGAAGTATGCATTTAGGTAAGATTTTTTTGAAGGCTTAATTCAGTTCTACTCGCTGATTTTCACTTACCTGAATCTTTTTCTAATACTTGCATGAGAATTCTAATGAAAATATGTTTTTTCACTCCATTTGTTTGTAGTCTGCTGGGGGAATGCAGCGGGCCAGGTAGCATCTACGGAGAAAATAACAGGTGACATTTTCAGTCAGGACCCTTCTTCAGATAATTCAATCTGATGAAGGGTCACTGCTGAATGTGTCTGTCCATTCCCTCCACAGATGCTGCCTGGCTCGCTGAAATCTTCCAGCACTTTTTTTGCTTAAGATTCCGGCATATGCAGTTTCTTGTGTCTCCAGCTTGTTCGTGCTTATGGTGCAAGGGTACTGTTTACTTTCAGATATCTTCCTTAAGTAACCATTGTCCATGTGCTGTTCTTGACAATTAGTATTGAGAACAATTACTGCCATGCTTGTCATGGGGTAGGGTACTGACATGGATAGAAAATTGCTTGGCAGACAGAAAGCAAAGAGTGGGGATAAATGGATCCCTTTCAGAATGGCAGGCAGTGACTAGTGGGGTACCACAAGGCTCGGTGCTGGGACTGCAGCTATTTACAATATACATTAATGACTTGGATGAAGGGATTAAAAGTACCATTAGCAAATTTGCAGATGATACAAAGTTGGGTGGCAGTGTGAACTGTGAGGAAGATGCTATGAGGTTGCAGGGTGACTTGGACAAGTTGTATGAGTGGGCGGATGCATGGCAGATGCAGTTTAATGTGGATAAGTGTGAGGTTATCCACTTTGGTGGTAAGAATAGGAAGGCAGATTATTATCTGAATGGTATTAAGTTAGGAAAAGGGGACGTATAACGAGATCTGGGTGTCCTAGTGCATCAGTCACTGAAAGGAAGCATGTAGGTACAGCAGACAGTGAAGAAAGCCAAGGGAATGTTGGCCTTCATAACAAGAGGAGTTGAGTATAGGAGCAAAGAGGTCCTTCTGCAGTTGTACAGGGCCCTGGTGAGACCGCACCTGGAGTACTGTGTGCAGTTTTGGTCTCCAAATTTGAGGAAGGATATTCTTGCGATTGCAGCATAGGTTTACTAGGTTAATTCCCGGAATGGTGGGACTGTCATATGTTGAAAGATTGGAGCGACTAGGCTTGGAATTTAGAAGGATGAGAGGGGATCTTATTGAAACATATAAGATTATTAAGCGGTTGGACACGTTAGAGGCAGGAAACATGTTCCCAATGTTGGGGGAGTCCAGAACCAGGGGCCACAGTTTAGGAATAAGGGGTAGGCCATTTAGGACGGAGATGAGGATAAAAAATTTCAGTCAGAGAGTTGTAAATCTGTGGAATTCTCTGCCTCAGAAGGCAGTGGAGGCCAATTCTCTGAATGCATTCAAGAGAAAGCTAGATAGAGCTCTTAAGGATAGCGGAGTCAGGGGGTATGGGGAGAAGGCAGGAACAGGGTACTGATTGAGAATGATCAGCCATGATCACATTGAATGGTGGTGCTGGCTCGAAGGGCTGAATGACCTACTCCTGCACCTATTGTCTACTGATTCCATGAAATCCATACAACTGTATTTCCAGTTGGAGTGACTGGTTACTGCATAGGACCAAAAGCATGTGAATATATGAGGTAACTTTTCAGCTAGTTCATCGGTGCAGTAATTTACAAGAACATCTTCCCATGCAGTTTAGAACAAAATCTAATTTTCATTCAATTAAGTTCAATTGAAAATATATAAGTCAAATAAATGTTCCTTTCTGCCAGAGACTTTACTATGTGATGAATGCAAACAAATCAGGGTCTTTTTTTACACTTGCCCAGGGTCCACCTGGCCCTAATGAAATGACTTATTAGCTTGAGGCCCCCCCCCCCCCCCCCCCCAAAACATACTTGGCTAATAAAGTATGATTATGATGATTAACTTAAACACTGAGAATTTTAATCCGGATTTGAAATAAAACAAAAACAATTGTTAGTTTTTCATAGTATTAAGCAATTTTTACACAATTGACAGCAGCATGCCTGTTTCACAAAGAATGATTCTTGCAGTATTTAGTATTTTACTGTTTCAGTTCTATGTGGGTTGACTGAAACAGTTCAAGTAACAGAAGCAGTTCTAGTAAAAATAGTTTTGTTCCTGTTTTTTTGTTTTTTAACTGCCTTGGTCTACTGCTCCCATTCGCATTCCAGATAAGATAAAGTATGAGATGCTTTATTTGAACATTCACCTTTGAGTCAAAAGATTATGAATCCAAATCCCATGCCAAACACTTGAGGTAAAAAAAGATTTAACCATGCACTCTGGTGCAGTTGTGGTGTTTCAGGTCCTAAATTTAACTAAGAATCCTTCTGAAGGATGTAAGTGATCCCTGACATTATTCTGAAGGACAAAATAGTTAGTTATCTGTGCTGTCCTGGCCAAAATTTATCTCCCACTTGTGTATAATCTCCTAAATGTATAGAATCATGAGAGGAATAGCTCGGGTAGTCTGTTGACCAGAGTGGGTGAATCGAGGATCAGAGGACATTGGTTTAAGGTGAAGGGGGAAAAGATTTCATGGGAATCTGAGGGGGTAACTTTTTCACACAAAGGGTGGTGGGTGTATGGAACAAACTGCCAGAGGAGGTAGTGGAGTTTGGGACTATCCCAACGTTTAAGAAACACTTAGCCAGGTACAGGTTTGGAGGGATATGGACCAAACTTGTGCAGGTGGGACTAGCATAGCTGGGACATATTCGCTGGTGTGGGCAAGTTGGGCCGAAGGGCCTGTTTCCTCGCTGTATCACTCGATTACTTTATGACTCTATGACTAATTAAGGGTTTGGATATTTAGCGTAAATGCAAGTTTTTATTTTAACCGGCAGGATTACTTTTGAAGAAAGATGATAGATCAGTAATCTCATCGTGCAATGACTGTTGTTTGTCAAGAAGATTCTAGTAATAATTCCAAAGTTTGGTGGAATTGCTTTCAGTTGTAAAATTTGTTTATAGCCTCAATTCTGATTGATTAATCTGTGATTGATTTAGGATGCGATTGTGTAATTTATTATGTGTGAATTCATTTTTTTGAAAAGTTGCAATTAAATGAGGCTATTTTTTGAATTCTAATGTATTATTTGAATGAATGCATAAATAAAAAATAAAAAACAGAAACATTTAGCAGGTCAAGCAGCACCTGTGGAAAAAAACAAACACTTGAAGATCCATCATCAGATCTGGGAAAGTGAGCAAAAATGGTTTTAAATTGCAAAGGTGAGAAAAAGATAAGAGCAAAGGGTATATCTTTGGCATGGTGTGATCAGGGTTGATTCTTGATTCTAAAGTAAATGGCAGTTTGACTAATGGGTTCGTGAGAGCAGTGGGATAGAATAAACAAATGTTACAGGTCAGAATTGTTCTTGAAATCTGCAACCAAAAGGAGAATGCTGGAAATGTCTCGCACATCACGAGTATCAATGTAGAGAGAAAAACTGCTCCAATAACAGAAAGGCTAACCTTCCAGCAGAATGGTAAACACAAGGTACTGCAAATGCTAGCATGCAAAAAAAACAACGTGCTACAGTAACTCAGCGGGTCAGACAGCATTTCAGGTTGAGAGCTGTGGAAGAAATTAATTTAGAGGGAAATTAATGGAGAAAGAAAAGCGGAGACTTTGCAGATTTGCTTCGAGATTGTATTGCATGATATCATGGAGAGATGGCGACAGTAATCTGCCCACCAGTTCTCTGACTTCACAGCAGAATTAGCTGACAATTATACTGTGCAGTAAACAACTTTTGTTTTTTGTTAGATACTATACGAAAATATTCTGTCAACTACATGGGTACCAATTATTTAATTAGTCATAATAAACTTTTTGTTTATGTTAATCTTATTCAACAACAAATGGTTAATACAAGTCAAACACGATACAAGGGCATCTTGACATTATTCTTTCTCACCTTTTAGGCAGCCCGAGCCACCATCCCCTCTCCGAGCCAATCACAAGCCCCTTATTTACAGTAACATTTCTATGCCACTAGCGGTAGGGGGCACTACTGTAACTTCTCATAAGGAAAATAAGCTTCGTTATCACTTCTATTTCATGTTTACATTTACCATCCACCCTTCAACACATCCCCAGACAAGAGGTAATACGTCTAACCTTACTTTGCCAATTCCCATGAACCTCTTCTGAATCTGGTCAACAAGGGATGCCAATTGTCACATCCAAGCACCTTTTCGTTACCTTGTTCAATTCCAATCAATATTAAGTAAGAAAGGATATGAATTTTTCTTCCACAAGAGCTTTCTTCAGACCTCTTCAAATGTTGCCCATCCATGTACAACAGAGATGCTACCTAGTCCACTGAGATACTCCTTCACATTGTGTCCTTCAGCAGAATTAGTCAGCCCTGATACAGACACAAAATGTGAGTTGCAGACAATCTGCTGGAGGAACTCGGCATGTCAAGCAGCATCTGTGGGTGGAAAGAAACATTCCTTTCCACCCACAGATGCTGCTCGACCCACTCAGTTCATTCACCAGATTGTTTGTTGCTCCAGGTTCCAGCATCTGCAGTCTGTGTCTCAAGAGAAAGTGACTTATCTGAAATTTGTTGAATTTGATATTGAGTCTCAAAGGCCCCAATGCTCCAGATGAGATGCTGTACTTAAAGCGTACGTGGTACCTTGTTGGAACACGGCAAGAGGCCACAGACAAGGTTGGAATGGAAGTGGAATCAAGACTTAAAGTGGAAGATCAGGGTAGTCCCTGCAGGCTGAATGGAGGTGCTCCGTAGAGTGAATAAAAAATGGTTCGGGAGGTGGCATTCCAAAGCCTCAGATAATTTAATAAGCAGCAAGCCATGCCATTCTTTGAAATCTTAAATTGGTGTACATGTATCTGAAAAGATAACAAAGACCAATGCTCCTGTTGACTCATGACTTGGTCAATTGAGTGGCTGACCCATTTACAATGGGAAGGTTGCATGTTAGTTCATTGGCCTGTGCAGAATTATCTTTCAATAGAAATGATGGGAAAGCATTGTGATTGGTCTTAAGTATACCAAGTTAGAGAGATGATAATCATTCTGGTCTTTCTAGATTTGGCATACGGTTTGTTTGTGCTTGACATGTTCTGATGTGGCAGACTATCTTGTTGAACCCATGATGAGGGACAGGAAGGTGTTGGCAAAGATTGGACCAGTGTCATATTCAATGGGGCTCTCCCCAGAACATGCAGTCAGACGTTGACTTGAGGACAAGCATTATCTGGAGCTTTGGCTTCAATCGGGCCAGTAATACAGTACAATCATATGTTGCCTTTTAAAGTACAAGATATATAATTTCATTTTCTGACAAAATTTACATTATAAAGGGTACATTCCAATTCTTCTTTCACATATGAGAAAGTTCAAAAGATTTCTGTAGCGAACATGACTACTTATGTTCCTTCCTATGAATGGCAGAATTAGATTCCTCTCTTTACCTCACTCATTCCCTCTCGCTAGCTCTGTTTTAGTCATTATTTCTTATCAGTCTTGTGCGCCATTTGATACCCTCATTACAATACTGTAGAGGTGTGGTTAAACAATTGTTTTTTGTGTATTCTCTGATTTATGAGCATCTGTAAAAGCAGAACTCATTCATTACCCATGGATGGGAAATGGGATTAGTGTATGCAAAAGCATTGGCATGGATGTAGTGGCCCAAAGGGCATGTTTCTGTGCTATGACAGAAAGGTAGTGCATCCGTGGCTAACAAGGGAAATCAAGGATAGTATTAAAACAAAAGATGAAGCATACAGATTAGTCAGAAAAAGTAGCATACCAGAGGACTGGGAGAAATTCAGAGTCCAGCAGAGGAGGACAAAGGGCTTAATTAGGAAAGGGAAAATAGACTATGAGGGAAAACTGGCAAGGAACATAAAAACAGACTGCAAAAGCTTTTATAGATATGTCAAGAGAAAAAGATTAGTTAAGGCAAATGTAGGTCCCTTGCAGTCGGAAACAGGTGAATTGATCATAGAGAACAAGGAGATGGCAGACCAATTGAACAAATACTTTGGTTCTGTTTTCACTAAGGAAGACATAAACCGTCTGCCGGAAATAGCGGGGGACCGGTGGTCTAATGAGATGGAGGAACTGAGGGAAATCCAGGTTAGTCAGGAAGTGGTGTTAGGTAAATTAAATGGATTAAAGGCAGATAAATCCCCAGGGCCAGATAGGCTGCATCCCAGAGTGCTTAAGGAAGTAGCCTCAGAAATAGTGGATGCATTAGTGATAATTTTTCAAAACTCTTTAGATTCTGGAGTAGTTCCTGAGGACTGGAGGGTAGCTAATGTAACCCCACTTTTTAAAAAGGGAGGGAGAGAGAAAACGGGGAATTATAGACCAGTTAGCCTAACATCGGTAGTGGGGAAAATGCTAGAGTCAATTATTAAAGATGTGATAGCATCACATTTGGAAAGTGGTGAAATCATCGGACAAAGTCAGTATGGATTTACCAAAGGCAAATCATGTCTGACGAATCTTATAGAATTTTTCGAGGATGTAACTAGTAGAGTGGATAAGGGAGAACCAGTCGATGTGTTATATCTGGACTTTCAGAAGGCCTTCGACAAGGTCCCACATAGGAGATTGGTGTACAAACTTAAAGCACACGGTATTAAGGGTTCAGTTTTGAGGTGGATAGAAAATTGGTTGGCGGACAGGAAGCAAAGAGTAGGAATAAACGGGTCCTTTTCGGAATGGCAGGCAGTGACTAGTGGGGTACCGCAAGGCTCAGTGCTGGGACCCCAGTTATTTACAGTGTATATTAATGATTTGGACGAGGGAATTGAATGCAACATTTCTAAGTTTGCGGATGACACGAAGCTGGGTGGCAGTGTTAGCTGCGAGGAGGATGCTAGGAGGCTGCAGAGTGACTTGGATAGATTAGGCGAGTGGGCAAATGCATGGCAGATGCAATATAATGTGGATAAATGTGAGGTTATCCACTTTGGCGGCAAGAACAGGAAAGCAGAGTATTACCTGAATGGTGACCGATTGGGAGAAGGGGAGATGCAACGTGACCTGGGTGTCATGGTGCACCAGTCATTGAAAGCAAGCATGCAGGTGCAGCAGGCAGTGAAGAAAGCGAATGGTATGTTCATATCATATCATATCATATCATATATATACAGCCGGAAACAGGCCTTTTCGGCCCACCAAGTCCGTGCCGCCCAGCGATCCCCGTACATTAACACTATCCTACACCCACTAGGGACAATATTTACATTTACCCAGCCAATTAACCTACATACCTGTACGTCTTTGGAGTGTGGGAGGAAACCGAAGATCTCGGAGAAAACCCACGCAGGTCACGGGGAGAACGTACAAACTCCTTACAGTGCAGCACCCGTAGTCAGGATCGAACCTGAGTCTCCGGCGCTGCATTCGCTGTAAAGCAGCAACTCTACCGCTGCGCTACCGTGCCGCCCCATTCATAGCAAGAGGATTTGAGTTTAGGAGCAGGGAGGTTCTGCTGCAGTTGCACAGGGCCTTGGTGAGACCGCACCTGGAGTATTGTGTGCAGTTTTGGTCTCCTAACCTGAGGAAAGACGTTCTTGCCTTAGAGGGAGTACAGAGAAGGTTCACCAGATTAATCCCTGGGATGGCGGGACTTGCATATGAGGAAAGACTGGATAGACTGGGCTTGTACTCGCTGGAATTTAGAAGACTGAGGGGGGATCTTATAGAAACATATAAAATTCTTAAGGGGTTGGAGAGGCTAGATCCGGGAAGATTGTTACCGATGTTGGGGGAGTCCAGAACCAGGGGACACAGCTTAAGGATAAGGGGGAAGTCTTTTATGACCGAGATGAGAAAACATTTCTTCACACAGAGAGTGGTGAGTCTGTGGAATTCTCTGCCACAGAAGGTAGTTGAGGCCAGTTCATTGGCTATATTT
Organism: Rhinoraja longicauda; assembly: GCF_053455715.1. Taxonomy (NCBI): domain Eukaryota; kingdom Metazoa; phylum Chordata; class Chondrichthyes; order Rajiformes; family Arhynchobatidae; genus Rhinoraja; species Rhinoraja longicauda. The sequence goes on along the minus strand of NC_135963.1, from coordinate 26,860,494 downwards.
AAGAGGGAGTTAGATGTGGCCCTTTTTGCTAAAGGGATCAGGGGGTATGGAGAGAAGGCAGGTACAGGCTACTGAGCTGGATAATCAGCCATGATCATATTGAATGGCGGTGCAGGCTCGAAGGGCCGAATGGCCTACTCCTGCACCTATTTTCTATGTTTCTATGACACTTAGAAAGCAAATGTTCCTGCCTACGTGTAGGAGATTGTACTCCTGAGGTGCACAATTCTGAAAAGGGCAAACGACCGGCTCCAGAGCAAGCTTACCTTGATTGACATTGATCTTGGACTGAATCGTAACGTACTTTAAAACAAGATTATAAATTTCTGACCTCATAACTACTCCCACTCTATATTAGATAGGAGTGATGATGACCTTCCACATGGATTGGTGCCTGCATGGTGCTGAGCACTTCCATCACACCTCTGCTGATCCACTCCCACTGAGCTAATTACAAGTCAGCAGGCAAACAAGCACATCCAAGAGATGTATTTGTACCTGTCGGGTCATGCGGAGTTGATAAATGGTTTAGCTTCTCTTGCCATCATTTAATAGCACCATAATAGAGGGTGGAAAGTTCTGGGAGGTGAAAATTGTCATGTCTGTGGCTTCCAAATCATATTGTCTATCACAGAAGGATTTGCTGATCCTTAATATTCCCAACTGTGAGGATATTACTGAGTTTATCCTGTAGCTTATTATTGAGTATCCAAGAATGGGAGTTTGTAGAGTGCCTCTGAGATGGATTCTTAGAGCAGCTTGTACTGGAGCCTACCAGAGAGAAGGCAATTCTGGATTTAGTGTTCAATGAACCAGATTTAAAAAGGGAACTCAAGGTAAAGAAACCACTTAGTGGTAGTGACCATAATATGATTAGTTTTAATCTGCAATTTGAGAGGGAGAAGGTTAAATCAGAAGTGTCAGTGTTGCAGTTGAATAAAGGGGACTGTGAAGGCATGAGAGAGGAGCTGGCCAAGGTCGACTGGAAAAGGATCCTAGCAGGAATGACAGTGGAACAGCAGTGGCAGGAATTTCTGAACATACTCCAGAAGATGCAGGATCATTTCATTCCAAAGAGGAAGAAAGATTCTAAGGGGAGTAAGAGGCAACCGTGGCTGACAAGGGAAGTTAGGGATGGAATAAAACTGAAAGAAAAGATGTATAACATAGCAAAGAGTAGCGGGAAGCCAGAGGATTGAGAAACTTTCATAGGACAACAGAAGGTAACAAAACGGGCAATATGGGCTGAAAAGATGAAATACGAGGGTAAGCTGGCCAATAATGTAAAGACGGATAGTAAAAGCTTCTTTAGGTAAGTTAAGAGTAAAAGATTTGTAAAGACAAATGTGGGACCCTTGAAGGCAGAAACAGGTGAAATTATTATGGGTAACAAGGAAATGGCAGAAGAGTTAAACAGGTACTTCGGATCTGTTTTCACTAAGGAAGACACAAACAATCTCCCAGATGTACTAGAGGACAGAGGATCTGGGGAGACAGGAACTGAAAGACATTTGTATTAGGCGAGAAATAGTATTGGGTAGATCCCCAGGGCCTGATGGTCTGCATAGCAGGGTACTCAAGGAGGTGGCTCTAGAAAACGTGGATGCATTGGTGATCATTTTCCAATGTTCTATAGATTCAGGATCATTCCCTGTGGATTGGAGGGTAGCTAATGTTATCCCACTTTTCAAGAAAGGAGCGAGAGAGAAAATGGGGAATTATAGACCATTTAGCCTGACATCGTAGTGGGGAAGATGCCAGAGTCAATTATTAAAGATGTAATAACGGCGCATTTGGATAGCAGTAAAAGGATTGGTCCAAGTCAGCATGTATTTATGAAGGGGAAATCCTGCCTGACTAAACTTCTGGAATTTTTTGAGGATGTGACAAGTAAAATGGATGAAGGAGAGCCAGTGGATGTAGTGTATCTAGACTTTCAGAAAGCCTTTGATAAGGTCCCACATGGGAGATTGGTGAGCAAAATTAGAGCACATGGTATTGGGGGCAGGGTAATGACATGGATAGAGAATTGGTTGGCAGATATGAAGCGAAGAGTAGGAATAAATGGGTCCTTTTCAGAATGTCAGGCAGTGGCGAGTGGAGTGCCGCACGGCTCTGCTGGGGCCGTGACTATTTACAATATATATTAATGATTTGGATGTTGGAATTAGAAGTAACACTAGCAAGTTTGCAGATGACACAAAGCTGGGTGTCATTGTGAACTGCAAGAGTATGTTAGGAGGTTGCAGGGTGACTTGTACAGGTTGAGTGAGTGGGCAAATGCATGGCAGATGCAGTATAATAATGTAGATAAATGTGAGGTTATCCACTTTGGCGGCAAAAACAAAGTGGCAGATAATTGTCTCAGTGGTGTCAGAGTAGGTAAAGAGGAAGTGCAACGAGACCTGGGTGTCCTTGTACACCAGTCACTGAAAGTAAGTGTGCAGTTACAGCAGGCAGTGATGAAAGTTAATGGCATGTTGGCCTTCATAACGAGAGGTTTTGAGTATAGGAGCAAAGAGGTCCTTCTGCAGTTGTATAGGGTCCTGGTGAGACCACATCTGGAGGATTGTGTGCAGTTTTGGTCTCCTAATTTGAGGAAGGACGTCTTTACTATTTAGGCAGTGCAGCGTAGGTTCACGAGGTTAATCCCTGGGATGGCGGGACTGTCATATGAGGAAAGATTGGAAAGACTGGGCTTGTATTCACTGGAGTTTAGAAGGATGAGAGGGGATTTTATAGAGATGTATAAAATTATAAAAGGACTGGACAAGTTAGATGCAGGAAAAATGTTCTCAATGTTGGAGTCCAGAACCAGGGGCCACGGTCTAAGAATAAAGGGGAGGCCATTTAAAACAGGTGAGAAGAAACGTTTTCACACAGAGTTGTGAATTTGTGGGATTCTCTGCCACAGAAGGCAGTGGAGGCCAATTCACTGGATAAATTTAAAAGAGAGTTAGATAGAGCTCTAGGGGCTAGTGGAATCAAGGGAAATGGGGAGAAGGCATGCACAGGTTACTGATTGTGGATGATCAGTCATGATCACAATGAATGGCGGTGCTGGCTTGAAGAGCCAAATGGCCTCCTCCATATTTTCTATGTTTCTATGCTTAAGGATACCAATTGCAGAAATCCCTCTGAGTTCTTTGGATGAAGTGGTACATGCTTCAGGTTGCTTCAGAATCTATTGATATTCCCCAACCATACTTCAGCTTATCAGAGAGTTTCACCGTTATCCAATCTGCATTGTCCCGTTTAAATTCCTCTAGGGTAATCAGTTTCACGTTCACCTTCTTCGTCCCCCTGCCGTACATTTAACCTTCCTGCAGGTGTCAGTCAATCAGCAGGAGACTATGGACCAAGATGAATGTCAGCATTATGTTGGTGGATCTGTCTGAGCGAATTTGGGCTACATGCGGAAAGGTTTGTCCCAGACTGGACTGACCCATCGATCTTCACCAGGTTTATTGCCATGGTGCTTCATGTATTGAAGATGCTGCATAGCTTGATACCTTTACTGTTTCATTGTCTGGAATTTGCTGTTGATGATGCAGTTGAAGTCACCGCACAGAATGACATAGCAGGATGTCACCAGCAGCAATGGGAACCCGTGGAAGATGGCCAGCCTTATGTTCGTCAGAGCTGGACCATACATGTGGTCAAATACACTAAGCCAAAGTGGAGTGATAAGAACGTAATGTCTAGTCTGATGAGACAGCTATAAATGGTTGACATTTAGAAAGATCTAAAAAATTAAACTAGGCCATTGAGTTTATTAACTCCCATCTCTGCCATTACTCAAGTTTCAGTTGATGTGAATCATGTTATGGCATTTTATTCACCGAACCTAATTTAGTCGTCCATATTCTTCCCACTGAAGATATTATGAATGTTTTTATTAGAATAAAAAATTAATGTCAGTATTGAATAAACTATAATAGAAATATTAGGTTTTGAGAAAATAAATTATGATTATTTCTATTGATCTCTTTGGAATTTAGATGATTTCACACTAAGATTAATAGAGGTTGGGTATTCTTTAAAATCCTGTTGTTTGGAGTATGAATGGATGATTACATGTAACATTTAAAGAAGCTTTAAAAGCATATTGAATAAATATTTGAAAAATGTTTAAATGGGAATAGGAACAAGGACTGGCTAAATGGTGCTTTCTCTAAGCCATTCATTTGAATGGGCTCATTTTGTTCTGTGAGAAGTCTGAATTTTATGATAAGAGTCTGAACTACTTCCCACAGTAAACTTCAAATTGTTTATATCATATCATATCATATCATATATATACAGCGTGGAAACAGGCCTTTTCGGCCCACCAAGTCCGCGCCGCCCATAACCTGACGAACGGATTATTTTGTGGATTTCATTTATTGCCTTGTGAATTTATGTTCTGGTCATTGGTAAAACAACTTATCTGGTTAATATCTAATTTGCGAATTATAGAACTTGCCGCCTTCAGTTTGGCCACCATGTTCCTCTATGTTATAACTAAAGAATGTTTCAATTAGCTAGCTTGGTTGTAGAATACTTTGGGACATCTGTGTTTATCAAAAATGCAATATGCAAGCTCATTTTATATGTAAAAGCATAATTGTCGTAAATTATGTTGTATCTTGTATTCCGTTATCAGGGAGCACACTGCATTTTAAGTGAATATGTGGAGCTCCTGTCTCAAGATAATTTGTATTTAATAGTCAAAACAGTTTTAAAATTAGCGGCATAGTATTTAGAGATGGATTTGCTTGTATTATACTATCCCAATGAAAAGACTAACATTGTGACTCTGGTGTTAATCTTATTACTCAAACTTTAATTACATTGGCAAGTTATTTTCTGCATATAGTTATTATAAATTATTCTATTTTGCTTTGGTTGACATCTAAAACCATAACACATGATAGTTATTACTTTATAAAAAAGGTTTAATTTCCTCATCAGTAGATTAATCTGTTGGTTCATCAGTTTTTTAAGATATGTGAATTAATTGTTGGCCTTTGGGATTAATCTCTGAGGGACCAGAGAAGAAAAAATAGATAGATAGAAATCGGGACCAGAGAAGAAAAAAATAGGGTAGCTCAGTGGCACAGCAGTTAGTGCTGTTACTTCATGCCTCTCATGCCTCAGTAACCCAGGTTCAATCCAGATCTTGTGTTGAGTTTTCAAGTTCTTTTTCTGACTGCATAAAATTCTGTTCTGAACTCCAGTGTTCTCCTACATCCATGTACATCGATGAGTCAAGAGGTTATGGGGAGAAGGCAGGAGAATGGGGTTAGGAGTAAGAGATAGATCAGCCATGATTGAATGGCGGAGGAGACTTGATGGGCCAAATAGCCTAATTCTACTCCTATTCCTTATGACATGATCCCTAATGTGCTTGTAAGTTACAACATTTTCCTTGGTGTAGCTAATTGATAGAATAGTGCTATTGGGAGCCAGCGTTGATGGCCTTCTGTGTGATAATAACAGCCAATAGAAGTTTGATACATATTATTATTAAAATGTGTTAATTATATTGATGCCAGATTAAAAAAAGGTTAAGCAGCAGTCTATCCACTCCTGATGCAATTTCCAGTTTTGAGTATCTGCTTGAGCAACTTGTATAAAATAATGTGTAATAGAGGAAATGATACTGCATGTCTTTTTAAGTTGAATGTTTTCTTCCAATGTCCAAAATTGCCACACTGCTCACTATAACCTCTTTTGTAGGGTACTGAAACAGGATTTGTTCCAAGTGTTCAAGATTTTGACAAGAAGCTTGCTGAAGCTGATGCCTACTTACAGATTTTAATTGATCAACTGAAGGTAAATGTTTAGTCCTGTAACCTATGGAAAAAATGCACATTTGCCAAAAAGATTAATGTGATATTGCATTGTGGGGTGAAGGGGCCTGTTCCAGTGCTGTACTTTTCCATTTTGGCAGTTTGATCAGCAAGGACCAAATTCAATAGCTAGAATTGGGAATCTGCCAAATCAATTTCCTGACAGTTTTACCATAATCAGCCTCAAGTTTTTGTTAAATTTGAATGCTAAAAAACATCTCAGTTCTGAACTCTGTATGAATTAACAAAGGAGTAATCAATCATGATTTTACTAGGACTTGGTTGGTAGTTCACTAACTTGTGAGTTAGAAGTTGAGTATGCATCTCATTTGAGATGCATTGATCGAAACAAGTGTGGTCAGACACCAGTACATGTGAAATATAGCACTGCAAGAGTTACAACCACAAGTGGATGAAATGATCTATAACATTATTTTGGAGATGAAAGGGGTTATTGCTGGAAAATATTTGCCTTACAACCAACATCACAAAGTGTATAATTAATTGATTATTATTGAATCTTGCTGTGCATAATTTGATCAGCTCATTTTTTACTTCACTGCAGTTCTGCATTTTAAAAGTACCTAATTGGTTATAATTTTTTTTGAAATATCCTAAAATCATGAGGTGGTTTCCTTTTTTTTTTCTTTGTCGATGTTCCCCTTTCTGTTTTCCCCAACCTTTTCTTCCATAGCTCATTGATGGTAACATCTTGGCAAGTCTCTTCTGCACCCTCTGCAGCAGAATCACATCCTTCGTGTAGTGTGGCATCGGAAGTGTGCACAATACCTCAGCTGCGGGCTAGCCAGTGTTATGTAAAGGTGTAACATATTCCAACTCTTTCATATTCTGCCATGGCTCATGAAAGCAAACATTCCAAATGCCTTCTTCGCCATCTTTTCCTCTTGTGCTGCTAGTTGTAGGCATATGTAGACTTATACCCCAAGGTCCTTCTGTTCATCTATACTGCCCTTGTTTGCCTTCCCTAAATGCATAATCTCACACTTGAAACATAAAACATAGAAATACATTCACAATGCAGAAGATCCTTATTGCTCCATTCCCTGCCTAACCATGTGCCTATCCAAACGCTCCCGAAATGTCTCTATCATATCTGCTTCCACCACCACCCCTGGCAGCACATTCCAAGCACCCACACCTACTGCGTTTAAAAAAAACTTTTCCAATACATCTCCTTTTAAACTTTACCCCTCTTACCTTAAAGCTGTATCCTCTATTCTTTGACAGTTCCACTCTGGGGGGAAAAAACCATAATTTACCTTATCTATACTTCTCATAGTTTTATATTGTTTACAGTGTACTATGTTTACATTCTGTTGTGCTGCAGCAAGTAAGAATGTCATTGTTCTATCTGGGACATATGACAATAAAACACTCTTGACTATACGTTTTTATCAGGTCTCCCCTCAACCTCTGGTATTTTGGAGAAAACAATCCAAGATATGTCCAATTTCTTCCTTGTAGCTGATTCCCCATAATCCATGCAGCATTCTGGTGACTCTCTTCTGCACCCTCTCCAAAGCCTCCCCATCATTCCTGTAATGGGGTGACCAGAACTGCACAGAATAATCCAAATGCAGCCTAGCCAAAGTCTTATCATGACTTTCTGGATCTTATACATAATGCCCAGAGAATTGAAGGCAAGCATAACATATACCTTCTTTACCTACTTATGTTGCCACTTTCAGGGAGTTTTGGACTTGCCCCCCAAAATCGCTCTGCACATCAATGCTGTAAAACGTTTTGCTATTAACATATACCTCCCAAATTGCAACAACTCAAATTTGCTTGGATCAAACTCCACCTGCCATTTCTGCCACTTGTCAGAAGTAAATTCCATTTGCCATTGCTCTGCTCAGTTTCCAGCTGATCATTATCAAGCAATGTAATATCGTATCACATGCCAGCGTCTGTTTCAACATTCCAGCTTCTTCCACCTGACTCCAATTGTAATAAAATAAAAACAGGGATCTGGGATGATAGGCAGATGGAGCCAGATGGGGGAGGTGTCTGGTGGACAAGGTGACCCCATGTTCTGGCCTTTCTGGTTACAGAAAGGTGCCCTGAATGAATTTACAAAACGCTACCTGAAAATTTGAGATATAGAATTAAATTTGCTCTCTCAAAATTTGAGCGGGTGAAAGAGTCAATAAATCAACACTTTTTTTCATCTTGCATGTTTTCACGTATGTGCAGATGATATGGCTGCACATAATGGAAAATTAGGAAACAGACCATTTTCTGTAATGTACCCTGCTATAACATGGGGGGTTGCCTGCTGTGTGCAGTCAGGACACTTGTCATTTTTCTTCCCTTTAATTATCTTTATATTTTCGTTGGGGCTTCATTTATTTGAGTATTTATTTTGCCACAGTTCTACTTAAGTCCTCAAAATTCCATTTTGCTTAAATGTATTATAATTTACTTTTGTACCATTATTAAATGTTTTATCACAACCAGAATTGGAACTCTCAATTTAATGGATAAACGATATTATTTTGAAATAAGTAATTCTTCACATAATGTGCATGCTTTTGTATGTGTTAAATGTCTAATTATTTGAGTATGCAGAAGTGGTTAAAAAAATTCAAAGCATTTAGCATCATGTGTATGAGCCAAACGATAGAACAATTTTTCCCCCAACCCTATAATATATATTCCTAACATAGCAGTTGGTATATGTAGGAAGGAACTGCAGATGCTGGTTTAAACCAAAGAAAGACACTAAATGCTGGAGTAACTCAGCGGGACAGACAGCATCTCTGGAAAGGAATGGGTGATGTTTCGGGCTGAAGAAGGGTCTCGACCGAAACATCACCCATTCCTTCTCTCCAGACCTGCTGCATGTCCCACTAAGTTACTCTAGCATTTTGTGTCTGTCTATAGCAGTTGGTGTAGATCAACAACACGATATCCACCAAGCCACCTGCAAGAGCTTGTGTAAGTGTTTCTGTCCTGCCACCTACCTGTCGTCCTCTGGCTTCGACCCCTGTTTTGGATTGACTGTGGTTTACCAATGAAAACCCATGGGGATTTCCCCCTCTTATTTCTAGTCATCTACATGACCACATGACCAATTGGGTTTTTTTCTCTCACCTTCCACTATCTGCCTCAAGTTTCAGGTACTCTGTCCACTCAAAGATTACTGATAACACCTCCATTGTTTGGAATAATTTCTTTAATTTTCCATGAGGAATGTTATAGATTAACTTGTGTATTTAACGTGCTATGTTTGCACACCTTTCCCGACTTTTTCACATTCATTTCTATTCTACGTTATGTTTGCTGTGTCCACAGGAGTACAAGCAATTCAGTTACACCATAGGCAACAGGGTATAATTACAAATTGAAAAAGTGATATAATTCATCAAAATAGGGACACAATCAAAAAAGTGTAAGTGCATTAAAAACAAAGCAAGATAGTACATAAACTATAAACAGATATAATTTGTTTTTAATCTTGGTCTAGTTACTGAAAGATAAAACATCTTCCATTGCTGTTGTCCTATTGAGCTTAGTTTTTATCATTTATGTTGTTCCAGTTTATTGTATTTTTCATTGTTCAAAGAAAGAAAACCTAATTATAAAACACGCATCATTTTATTTTTGCATCCAAATTTTGCTCTTGTGTTGAGTGGTTGGTTGAGGCATGAGTGGTTGCGAAATGGAGTAGTTATTAAAATCTGGTCTATTGTTGAAGTAACTTGGATAAAGGCTCGCACTGTTGACTTCCGTTGTAATTGCATATATTTTTCACGCTTTCAGTTGTTCGATGAAAAAGTCAAGACTTGCAATGATGATGAGCAGAGAAGGGTAAGTTCTCAGTTATCATTGCGTTGTAACTTGAATAATTTGCACATTAGCAACAATATGTGATAAAGTCATAGAGTGATACAGTGTGGAAACAGGCCCCTCGGCCCAACTCGCCCACACCGGCCAACAATGTCCCAGCTACACTAGTCCCACTTACCTGCGCTTGGTCCATATCCCTCCAAACCTGTCTATCCATGTACCTGTCTAACTGTTTCTTAAACATTGGGATAGTCCCAGCCTCAACTACCTCCTCTGGCAGCTTGTTCCATACATGATGTCCAATATGATTTTTTTTTTAAACAATAAAGAATGCTTTCAATGATTTTGAGGCTAATTATTTTGATTTCATGCATAATTGAGAAATTAATTAACATCAATGAAATGATGAAGAAGAAATACTCAGCAAGTCAGCAGCTTCAGAAAGGGGAATGTGTTTTTGAACAATGTGATGAATTGAAAAACAAGTTCATACTATTGATTTTCATTCCCACAAAAGATTACTTTAAGTAAAGAGGAGAAATGAGAACTGAAGGTACAAAAAAAAAGACACACAGTGCTGGAGTAACTCAGCAGGTCCGGCAGTATCTCTGGAGAACATGGATAAGTGATGTTTTGGGTTAGGACCTTTCTTCAGACTGTTTGTGGTATTGGGAGGGGGAATATAAAGCCTATCGAGTGATAAAGTTGAGGGAGTGTGTAGGAAGGAACTGCAGTTGCTGGTTGATACCAAAGATGGACACATCTTGTGCTTACCTAAAGGTGAGGGAGGTTCTTGAAAGGTAGATGGTTGGACAAAGGCCAGAGATGAAAAGACATAAGGTTTGAGACAATGATAGAAGAGTTTCAAATTGTGAAGCAAGAGGGTGGGAATGGGGCGCGAGTCCAGATGGGGAACAGGGAAGTGTTTGTGCCGTTGGGTTGTAAGCTACCCTAGCTTATGAGGTGATAATCCTCCAGTTTGTGTGACCTCACTCTGGCAACGGAGGTGTCCAAGGACAGAAAGTTCAGTATGGGAAGGGGAGTTAAAATGGTTTGATAAGTGAGAGATGAATGGATCTACCAATACTCTCTCCGCCTAGCAGAGCTGGACCTTACCCTCAACAACTTCTCCTTTGACTCCTCCCACTTCCTCCAAATCCAAGGCGTAGCTATGGGCACTCTCATGGGCCCTAGCTATGCCTGCCTCTTTGTAGGGTACGTCGAACAATCCCTGTTCTAGTCGTGGGATCCCGTTGGAGGTGGAGGAAATGTTGGAGGATAAATTGTTGTATGCGACGGCCAATGGGGTGGAAGGTGAGGCCAAGGGGGACTGTATCCTTGTTACGAATAGGGGGAGGGGGAGCATGAGCGGAGCTGCCCTATCCCCGAACTCTACCTCCGCTACATTGACGACTGCATTGGTGCTCCCTCTTGTACCCATGCAGAACCCACTGACTTCATCAATTTCACCACTAATTTCCATCCTGCTCTTAAATATACTTGGACCATCTCCGACATCTCCCTACCGTTTCTGGATCTCACCATTTCCATCACAGGAGACAGACTAGTGACCGACACCTACTACAAACCCACTGACTCCCATAGCTATCTTGACTGCACTTCCCACCCTGTTTCCTGTAAAAACTCTATTCCCTACTCCCAATTCCTCCAAGTACGCCGCATCTGTGCCCAGGATGAGGTGTTCCATACTAGGGCATCGGAGATGTCATTCTTTAGAAAATGGGGTTTCCCCTCTTCCATTATAGGTAAGGCTCTCACTAGGGTCTCCTTAATATCCTGCAACTCCGCTGTTGCTCCCCCTCCCTCCATTCGTAACAAGGATAGAGTTTCCCCTTGTCCTCACCTTCCACCCCATCGGCCGTCACATACAAAAAATTATCCTCGCAACATTTCTACCACCTCCAACGGGATCCCACTACTGGCCTCATCTTCCCATCTCCATCCCTTTCTGCTTTCCACGGGGACCGTTCCCTCTGAAACTCCCTGATCCACTCGTCCCCACCCAAACCACACCCTTCCCTGGCACTTTCCCCTGCAACCGCAGGAGGTGCAACACCTGTCCCTTTACCTTACCCCTCGACTCCATCCAAGGACCCAAACAGTCTTTCCAGGTGAGGCAGAGATTCACCTGCACCTCCTCCAACCTCATCTTTTGTATCTGCAGTTCCAGATGTCAACTTCTCTACATTGGCGAGACCAAGCGCAGTCTCGGCGATCGTTTCACTGAACACCTCTCAGTCCTTCTCAACCAACCTGATCTCCCGGTGGCTCAGCACTTCAACTCCCCCTCCCATTCCCAATCTGACCTTTCTGTCCTGGGCCTCCCCCATTGTCAGAGTGAGGCCCAGTGCAAATTGGAGGAACAGCACCTTATATTTTGCTTGGGCAGTTTACACCCCAATGGTTTGAACATTGACTTCTCTAACTTCAGGGAGTCCCTGCCTCCCGTCTTTATCCTCCCCCTTCCCAGTTCTCCCACTAATCTTCCTGTCTCCGCTACATCCTATCTTTGTCCCGCCCCCTCCCTTGACATCAGTCTGAAGAAGGGTCTCGACCCGAAATGTCACCCATTTCTCCTCTCCCGAGATGCTGCCTGACCCGCTGAGGTACTCCAGCTTTTTGTGATACCAGCATTTTGTGTCTACCTTTGATGTGAGGGATCCAGTAGGCCGAGGTGGACCAGGTGCAAAGTTTTGGCGAAACATTTCCCACTCCCACATTGATTTTTCTGTCCCGGGCCTCCTCCATTGCCAGAGTGAGGCCAAATGCAAATAGGTGGAATAGCACCTCATTGGTAGCTCGTTACCTAATGGCATGAAAATTGAATACTCTAATTTTTGATAACTAGCCAACCAATCCGAACCACGCACACCCGCACGTACACCCCCCCCCCCCCCCCCCCCTTCCTTTCTCCTTATCACTTATTTTGTCTTTTCTACTCTGGCCTCTCAAAAAGCCACCATTACCTGTATCCACCTGTCACCAGATCCGACGCTCGCTTCCAGCTTTCTTTCACTCCCCCCCCCCAAAACAATCTTTTCTGAAGAAAAGTCCCACCCTGAAATGTCTCCACTCCATGTTCATTAGCGATGCTGCCTGACCCACCGAGTTACTCTGGCACACTGTCTTTTTAAAATTAATTTAAGTAACATTTTATGACCTAATTTTTCTATCATTTTCACCTTTTCTCAGCTGATATTATTTGATTTGATACTGGATTATGGTTCCAAAGACACTGGGTGCTCTCTATACTGTGCAGCTCTCATAAAGTTGCTTCATTTAAGCCCCAGGGATTCGACCCATCCTCATTAGTGTAAATCCCTGAATCCTTTTGACTGTGTTTTACCTAATTTATCAGGATTTATAATGGAATCATTACCACATATGCAGATTTTGTCATTGTATATATGATACAAACCACTTCCATGCGAAAAGGGGGTAGATTTTCTTTAAACATTCAGTTTCTGTATGTTAGCGACAGTTAAAAGGGTTTTTTCTGAAGTGACGCACTAGAACCACCTCGCCGCCGTACATTTTTGTACTTCAATTGTGGCTTGGATCCCCTTATGTTAATTTTAGCACGATTTTGCCTTACCTACTTTATGAATTAAATCGAGGGATTGAGTTTATTGCATCCAGATTTACAGATAATACAAATGTGAGTAGGAAAGCAAGTTGTGAAGAAGTGAATTATTTGCATGAAGTATGTATAGGTTAAGCACTGTATGAAAATTTGAAAGGTGGAGCCAAATATTGGGAAGTTTGAGATTATCCATTTCATTGGAAGGATGGGAAAAGCAGTGCTGTAATACAGAGGTCTACTGTCCTTGTACATGAAGTAAGCACGCATGAACAAGCAAGTAGAACATGCCACACAGAGCAGTACACCCCAGGAACAGGCCATTCAGCCCACAGTGTCTGTGCCAAATTAGAACTGCAAAAGGAGTGTTGGCCTTAATTTGCAGAGGATAATGTATAAATGTAAGAAAGTCTTGCTACAACTGTACACACACCAGAGCTGGAGGGCTACATGTGGTTTTGATCTTATTTAAGTAGAGAGTTCCATTGGAGGTAATTCCAAGAAGATTCACCCACATGATTCCTGGCAAGAAGAGATAGTCTGAGAAATGGTTAATCCTTTGCTCATTGGAAATTAGAAGAATGAAAGATGGCTTTATTGAGATATGTAACATTTTATGGGGATTTGAGAAAATGGATGCTGAGAGAAATAAGAATTGAAAATGCTGACAGTTCAGACAGTAGCTGTGAAGAGGGAAAGAGTTAAGGTTTCAGATCGATGACCAGAGATCAATAGATAATATCCTTGGATTTTGAAGGATATGAGATTAGATAAGGAAAGAGCTGCTGATTTGAGTGATTACTCAAGAATTATTGTATGTTGCAGGAAGCACAAGGACTTGATGGCCTACTTTGGTTTCAACTGCTTATCGTTCTTCAATATATATTGCAGGTGCATCATCTGCCATTAACAAGCCTGTTATTCAGTACCATCGCTATTTGCATCATTCAGTTCCTTTTGCTCTCCACTTTATTACAGACATTCCTTTAGTTCTTGCTATTGCTTCCCATTCCTTGCAACTAAAATGTTAACTGCTTCCTTCTCTGCATGTTGCCTACTTGAGTATTTCAACATTTTCTACTTTTCCAGATTCTTTGAGATGGTGAGAGCATTGTTTTCCTCATGAGGAAATCTATAGTTATGAAGCAGTGTGTCAGAAATGTGTGTTCAGGAGAATCTTTTTTTCTCAGTGGTTCATAAATCTTGAGAATTCTCAATCCCAGAGAGCCATGGTAGCTGAATCGTTCATTATCCTCAAGGCCAATAGCAACAGATTTTTAATCTATTGAGGAATTCAAGTTATTGAAAATGCCAGGAAAATGGAATTGAAGCCAAGGTCACGCTTTATTGAATGGCAGAGAAAGCTCAGGGGGCCATATTCTGTACTCCTGCTCCTTCGATGGCAACTACAGTACCCTCCATAATGTTTGGGACAAAGACCCATCATTTATTTATTTGCCTTTGTACTCCACAATTTGAGATTTGTAATAGAAAAAAATCACGTGATTAAAGCGCACATTGTCAGATTTTATTAAAGGCCATTTTTATTTTGGTTTCACCATGTGGAAATTACAGCTGTGTTTATACATAGTCCCCCCAATTTCAGAGCACCATAATGTTTGGGACATATAGCTTCACAGGTGTTTGTAACTGCTCAGGTGTGTTTAATTGCTCCTTATTGCAGGTATAAGAGAGCTCTCAGCACCTTGTTTTTCCTTCAGTCTTTCCAGCACCTTTGGAAACTTTTATAGCTGTTTATCAACATGTGGAACAAAGTTGTGCCAGTGAAAGTCAAAGAACCCATTATGAGACTGAGAAACAAGAATAAATGTGTTAGAGACATCAGCCAAACCTTAGGCTTACCAAAATCAACTGATTGGAACATCATTAAGAAGAAAGACAGCACTGGTGAGCTTATTAATCGCAAAGGGACTGGCAAGCCAAGGAAGACCTCCACAGCTGATGACAGAAGAATTCTCTCTATTATAAAGAAAAATCCCCAAACACCTGTTTGACAGATCAGAAACACTCTTCAAGAGTCAGGTGGTGGAATTGTCAATGACTACTGTCTGCAGAAGACTTCATAAACAGGAATACAGAGGCTACACTGCAAGACGCAAACCACTGGTTAGCTGCAAAAATAGGATGGCCAGGTTACCGTTTGGCAAGAAATACTTAAAAGAGCAACCACAGTTCTGGAAAAAGGTCTTGTAGACAGATGAGATGAAAATTAACTTCTATCAGAGTGATGGCAAGAGCAAAGTATGGAGGAGAGAAGGAACTGCCCAAGATCCAAAGCATACTACCTCATCTGTGAAACACGGTGGTGGGGGTGTTGTGGCCTGGGCATGTATGGCTGCTGAAGGTACTGGCTCACTTATCTTCATTGATGATACAACTGCTGATGGTGGTAGCATAATGAATTCGGAAGTGTGTAGACACATCCTATCTGCTCGTTCAAACAAATGCCTCAAAACTCATTGGCCAGCAGTTCATTCTACAGCAAGACAATGATCCCAAACATACTGCAAAAGCAACAAAGGAGTTTTTCAAAGCTAAAAAAATGGTAAATTCTTGAGTGACCAAGTCAATCACCCGATCTGAACTCAATTGAGCATGCCTTTTATCTGCTGAAGAGAAAACTGAAGGGGACTAGTCCCCAAAACAAGCATAAGCTAAAGATGTCTGCAATACAGGCCTGGTAGAGCATCACCAGAGAAGATACCTAGCAACTGGTGATGTCCATGAATCGCAGACTTCAAGCAGTCATTGCATGCAAAGGATATGCAACAAATGACCACTTTCATTTACATGACATTGCTGTGTCCCAAACATTATGATGCCCTGAAATGGGGGGACTATGGATAAACACTGCTGTAATTTCTACATGGTGAAACCAAAATGTATAAAAATGACCTGTATTAAATTCTGACAGTGTGCACTTTAACCACATGTGATTTTTTTCCATTGCAAATCTCAAGTTGTAGAGTACAGAGGCAAATAAATAAACGATGGGTTTTTGTCCCAAACATTATGGAGGGCACTGTATACTTGCAACTATGTGGATTCTAAGCTCTGGAATTTTCTTTCTAAGACTCTCCATCTCCCTTAAGATAGTCATCTGTCCTTCTGTAATTATTTTTGGCTAGGTGTCAATAAAAAATCATCACTCTCGTGGTATGTTGCACATTGTTTATGCCTGCATCACTGCAGATCAATAATGGTGGTATTTATAGACTTAGAAAAGCTCAGATTCCCTCGGTTTAGTGTGTATTGTATGTGGGAGGTGATTTCATTGAGTCAATGTGAACAGGTATAAATTGTGTAGGAAGGAACTGCTGATGCTGGTTTAATAGACAATAGACTATAGACAAGAGGTGCAGGAGTAGGCCATTCAGCCCTTCGAGCCAGCACCGCCATTCAATGCGATCATGGCCGATCACTCTCAATCAGTACCCCGTTCCTGCCTTCTCCCCATACCCCCTCACTCCGCTATCCTTAAGAGCTCTATCCAGCTCTCTCTTGAAAGCATCGAACGAACTGGCCTCCACTGCCTTCTGAGGCAGAGAATTCCACACCTTCACCACTCTCTGACTGAAAAAGTTCTTCCTCATCTCCGTTTTAAATGGCCTACCCCTTATTCTTAAACTGTGGCCCCTTGATCTGGACTCCCCCAACATTGGGAACATGTTTCCTGCCTCTAATGTGTCCAATCCCCTAATTATCTTATGTTTCAATAAGATCCCCCCTCATCCTTCTAAATTCCAGTGTATAAAAGCCTAATTGCTCCAGCCTTTCAACATACGACAGTCCCGCCATTCCGGGAATCAACCTAGTGAACCTACGCTGCACGCCCTCAATAGCAAGAATATCCTTCCTCAAATTTGGAGACCAAAACTGCACACAGTACTCCAGGTGCGGTCTCACCAGGGCCCGGTACAACTGTAGAAGGACCTCTTTGCTCCTATACTCAACTCCTCTTGTTACGAAGGCCAACATTCCATTGTCTTTCTTCACTGCCTGCTGTACCTGCATGCTTCCTTTCAGTGACTGATGCACTAGGACACCCAGATCTCGTTGAACATCCCCTCTTCCTAACTTGCCACCATTCAGATAATAATCTGCCTTTCTATTCTTACTTCCAAAGTGAATAACCTCACACTTATCTACATTAAACCGAAGATAGATAGAAAAAGCTGGAGTAACTCAGCGGGACAGGTAGCATCTCTGGAGAGAATGAATTGGTGACGTTTCGGGTCGAGACCCTTTAAATTGTTTCCTATTTTAAAGTTGTGCATCTTCCCTGGTCTTTATATTTCCAATACAAGTTCCTGTGTGTGTCTTAATAGGGACTGTTCGTGCTAACGATACAATATTTACACTTCCCTGATGACATTGCATCACCTTTTGTGGAGGGATGATCTCAATACAACATCGCAAATTTGCATTCACAGCACTTGTCATGAATAGGGACATGAACATTTCAAATCACTACTTGCTCTGTTATATTTATAATTTGTTACGTTGATTTCACATGATGTTCCCTTTAATAAGACAAGAACATTAATCCTGAATTTCTGCCTTGATTGATTAAAACCCTACAGTAGATCTGCCAGATTTTGAATGCAAGATTTTGATGTTTGAACAATTCTTCTGTCTTTGGCATTGTTCTATGCCTTCTGCTCTTGGTTTGGCCTTTTCCGAGGCTTTTTCTTTCCAGATATCATTCTCTGTCAGTTGAGAATTGATGGATGATATCTTAGAGAGAAGTGATGATTGGCTGCAATAGCTCGCTGGATTTTCAATGGCTATATATTTATAAATATATTTACTTGTGTCGAGCTACTGTTACGGCCTGTTGATTGAACTTGTAGAATATCTTCATCTTAAGACCGTGAACTAATGAAGCTGCTGATGGGGTTTCCTGATGAACCATTGGAAAATTGTGTTCTAAAACTCCGTGCTATGCTCATATACTATCCCAATGTTTCCTAATGGAAAATAAGTACTTTTTAATGTTTCTGACATGTTTTCGTTTGTTCTTTTAAATATGATTGAGTTAACTCCTACCTCTGAATTATTTCATGTAACAAGCAGTAAAAAAAAATGCTTTAACTGCACTTTGGTTTGGATTTAATTACTAAAGCTGTTGTTTGTCCAAATTTTTAGTACTTGTAAAATATTGCAGATTTATCTCCACTAGAAACTATTTTTTCCCCGAATAATAAAACATCAACAAAACCTATTTGTTACTTTTTTTTCCAGAAAGTTGAAAGTCTCAAGGAAGTAACAAATGTAAGTGCATCCCTATGGTTATTTTTGACTTGTTCGCTAATCAGAGTTAAATTTCATCAATTAAATTTTGTATTAAACTGTGAAAAATATTTGTGATCATTGCCAGTGCTGTATGTTCTTTTATTTTTGCAGAGCATGGTTGAATCTATTAAACACTGTATAGTGTTGCTGCAAATTGCCAAGGTAAGATGGCAGCCAACATCTTAATTACTTTTTGTGCTTTGGTTATAAAACCTCTGAGTGAACTAAATTTTTATTTGTGAAATGTTTTAAAATAATTTACTAGAACATTGCTGGATTATTTCTCATATCATCATTATAAAATGAATGCAGCAGGGAACTTCCAAATATTTTTTCAGCAATGAGTCAGTTTTGGGCATAATTACTATAGTTTCAAAAAGAAATTATGATCAATGTGGCATCAGATTATAAATGGTTTGTTATCTTGAGATTGCAATGGATAACATTTTGCAATGGTAACATTTTGAATTGTTTGATTTATACACAGGCCTATGTGGTAGGTGACAATAATGATAAAATTGACATGACACAAATACAACCCAGATCAATTCAGTGATAAGTTGCTGGCCTAGAATTTGTGATCATTGTTGATACATTGGCACTCTCTGCTGACATCAAAGAAAGCCACCCAGAAAGATCTAGTACTGTAGTCTCTGTATGATATGGATTTTGCCATTCATGGTGTTGCTGTATGGCTTTCGCTTTAAGAAATCTCTGGTGTCTGGTTTCCGGCTGTATATATATGATATGATATGATATGGTGACTGGTGTTGTAAAGCAAGCTCAGCTGAACTAAAACCTTTTGCTGACTACAAACTCAAAATTGGAAATCCCAGTTTTCAGTTAAAGTTTTTTTTCAAAGTACAGAGCTACAAATGAAATTGGTAGAAAGTGAAATATTAAGATTTTTTTTTAAATACATGGAATTTTAAAATATGCTAGAGTGGTCATCCAAAAAAACAATTTTTTTTTGGCAAAGCCTAAAAGATTTTTATATAATAATAATTTAAACATTTTAAAAAGTCACCTGAATCTCTTACAACAAAGCTACACAGTTCTTTATTTCTTCCTTTCATTTTGAGCTCCAAATGAAGAACAATCAGAAACATGTACTTACTTACCAGTTCAGAGCAGTTGGTGGGAAAGATTTTAAGGAACCATGTAGCTACTTTCAGTTACTATTAGGGCACTGTGGCTTTTTGTTTTGCTCTGTAGGGCCAAGTTTGTGGCAAGATGTTATCCTGAGGGGAGAGAGAGCACTTCGCTAGAAATCCTGAGCTGCAAATGTTTAAATAGAAAATTCTGTGCTGCTGGTCACATTTAGTTAGCATTGGTGGCACAAATGCTATCAAAGCTCCAGTGACCGACCGGCTTGATTCAGATCTTGGCTGCTGTTGAGATGGTGTTTGCATATTCTCCCTGTGACTACATGGGCTTCCCCTGCATGTTTCACTTCCGTTTCGCATCCCAAAGCAATATTATGGAGTAATTGGCAACAAAATTATTGTTGGTTAAAGGCCAATAAAAGGATAGCCATGTATGAGAGACCATTTAAGTTACAGGGGTACTGGGAAGTATGGAAAGGAACAATGGGACTTGTGTGATTGCTCTACTGATGGCTGGTGTGGAACAGATGGGTGGAATGGATCACCTGTGTAATGTGAGATTTAATTTTAACTTTGTTAATTTCTTTACTTGATCACTCCTCTCTTTATATCAGTTGCTATCAACATTGCTGTGTCTTTTATTAATTCAAGATAAATTGATAACTGACCAAGCAATTGTTCAGGGAATTGACGATGAAAACCAGTACTTGTAGGCTTTAAATTTGTTTAATCTCATTAATTAACACAAAACAAGAAGTTTTTTTTCAATCGTGTGTACGATTTGACTTATTTTGAGGTTAAGACCAATTCTCATGCATGACGTTTTCATCTTCATCAATCTCTTATGCATTTTTTGTCTGTTCTGGATATTTGATTAAATAGAGTCAACAGTCAAATTGTAGATTGAATTACAGTTTTTACTTTTACATCTTTTAAATAATTATTTACTCAATTTGATTCTTTGCTGCATTATCGAATTGAAATATTTGTTTTCAGTACACTGCATTCCTTTATTCTGTACGTTTGAAATCTTGATTAACCCGTTCTTCATTTCAGTGTACTAAGCTTATGAATGTAAAGGCAAAGAATCTTTTCTGTTAAAATGCTTGTTTTCTACCTGACATCCACTGTTCCATTTTATTTAAGTTGAGTTCCATCAATTTTAAACTACTTTTATCTGGATGTCATTGGTGATTAGGTTTTTCTGTTTTTCACAACTGTGAAATTCTGTAGCTCATCAGAAAGAAGTTGATGTTTCATGGCGCATCATGGGGATTTTTATTTCATAGATTGAGTGATCAGAAATTACATTGAGATCTTTCTGATAAATCGTATCCAGTCAGAGAAGATTACACTTCTAGTTTGTATCATCCTTCTAGTTTGTATCATCCTTCTAGTTTGCATTTTTCCCTTTTCTGTGCCTATTTAACATACTTGTTTTCATCCTTTTTATTCCTCCCCAATCAGTGCATAGTTCAGAAAATAAACAAATTGCTCTTAACTCCTCACAGCATCTGGTTTTAATATACTGCTGCACAAGTTTGCGGAGGCAAAAATTGCTGTCTTTTCAGTGTTTGACCAAGTTCAGCCATGCGGGGAATCATGTACTAACGGATCCTGCATTTCGTTACATTTTACGACTCAGCTGATATTCAATTGATTATTTTTGCACTGGTTCCATCTTCATGCAGAATGAATAATGTTGAGAATCCAACGGCATAGTTCATCTTGCAGAAGAAATTAGTGTCTTGATCCAAATCTCGTCACGTCCCATTTGCCTCCACGGATTCTGCTTGACCCGTTGAATTATGGCAGCATTTGGAATTTTTTGCTGCATAAATGTAGAACTTTGTGGCTAAAGTTTCAATTCTACATGTTCCAAGAGTTCTAACAGCGAATACTGCCATAACATATATGTATTTTTTATTTGCTCTTGGGAAATACCTGATTCTGGCAACATCTCCTTTTCTGCTTTTTCTTTGATTGTCCTGAAAAGTATGGGATGACTATTAACGGGAATGTGTCGGAGAGAAAATGTGAAGATTTTCAGCCACCAATGATAAATAAATGGTGCTATAGGTTCCAGTCAGGAAAGGAATTGATTTGAAAGCCACAATATTCCCACCTTTGACTTTCTGATGGCCTCGCCCTTCAGAAAGGTACAGATTGTAGGCCAAGCTGAAGCTGCATGAGGCCCCTGAGAGGGATAAACCATTCTTCTCATTCCCTTTGGTCGGCCATCCTTTACGGAAGCCAAGTTTCAGGTTATGCCTGACTATTGTCATTTTTCTGCCATCCCTTCACTCGTAATACTTGTAGTTGAGAACATGTTTCTCTGTTTTGCTATTTGTTCTTCCTTTAGTTCTGGTCAGAATTTTCCACAATAAATGTCAAGGGAGCATGTCACAACCTGCAGGTATGTTTGGTAGTAGCTGGATGGGTGCGGCTCTTCATCACCTTGACACCCTGGATAATTGTTCATTTTCACATACTTGTGATGCTCATAGTCTCTTGTTTCCAGTTCCTATGGAAATAAAGTACACTCTATGTGAGCTCCAGTTGCTGATGAAGGAGAGTGTGGAACATGGTGTATTTTGTATTATTTATCTGATGATTGCTGTTAGTTTAAGAAAATAACTACAAATCGATTTATTCACAAAATGCTGGAGTAACTCAGCAGGTCAGGCAGCATCTCGGGAGAAAAGGAATGGGTGACGTTTCGGGTCGAGACCCTTCTTCAGACTGATGTCAGGGGGCGGGACAAAGGAAGGATATAGGTGGAGACAGAAAGATAGAGGGAGATCTGGGAAGGAGGAGGGGAAGGGAGGGACAGAGGAACTATCTAAAGTTGGAGAAGTCGATGTTCATACCACTGGGCTGCAAACTGCCCAGGTGAAATATGAGGTGCTGTTCCTCCAATTTCCAGTGGGCCTCACTATGGCACTGGAGGAGGCCCATCCTACTTTAGTCTCCTAAAGTAACAGATTCACATGTCAAAATTCATGGCTACCCAAATTAGATAATTTCCCCAAGGGCTCATCCCAGGCATCGCCTGAATTTAAAACAATAACCCTGATCAAAAATCTTGAAGAACTTCTAGAAAAAACATTGCAAATTCAAGTTGGTTGTATGCATCTTTTGAAACTGCATTCATCACAATTGTTGGCCAGAAATTGTGCCCAATGAAGTGGAATTTTTGAATTGTGTGCAGAATATTAAAATAAATCTCCCTGATTCTTTGATTATCCCATGTTTCTCACGTCTTTAGCAGTGAAAGATATTTTTTCCGATGCTCACATTTGTTGTTGGAAAAGAGATACCAGGATGAGCCAGCTGACCTTAAGTACAGATAGACACAAAATGCTGGAGCAAATCAGCAGGTCAGGCAGCATCTCTGGAGAAAATGGATAAGTAATGTTTCAGGTCGGGACCCTTCTTCAGATTGATTATCTTTAGGAGAGTGGGAAAAAATTCTGGAGGTGAAAAAGTAGATAGCAGGACAAATCGGGGCTGGCAACAGATGACCTCAGGTGAGCTAGTTCGCTGATAGACAGATTGTTGGATAGGGACAGGTGTAAGCCCAAGTGGGTTATATAGTTGTGAACTGTGAAGCTAGATAATGGATTTTTAGTGGAGGGTGAAAATTGGTGCTGGGGAAGGGAGTGGAGGGTAGAAAGTAAGGTGGTGGGGGGGAGTGTTTGTAGAAGTTACCTAAAAGTGGAGAATTCAGTGTTCATACCATTGGGTTGTAAGCTACCCAAATGAAATATGAATTACTGTTCCTCCAATTTGTGTGTGGCCTTGCTCAGACAATGGAAGAGGCTCAGGACAGAAAGATCAGTATGGGAATGGGAAGGGGAGTTAAAGTAGTTAGCAACCAGGAGATCCAGTGGGCCTTGACGGATTGAGCATGTGTTCACCAAGTCTACGTTTGGTCTACGTTTGGTCTTGAGTCTACATTTGGTCTTGCCGATGTACAAGAGGCCACATCAGGAACACTGGATACAGTAGATGAGGTTAGAGGAGGTGCATGTGAACCTCTGTCTCACCTGGAAGGACTGGATGGTGTCGAGGGAGGAAGAATAAGGATAGGTGTTACATCTTCGGTTACAGAGGAAAGTACCTGGGGAGGAGGTGGGAAGGGATGAGTGAGCCAAGGAGTTATGGAGGGAGCAATCTCTGCATAAGGCATAGAGGAGTTGATGAAGATTAGTGGTGGTATCATGTTGGAGCTGATGGAAATGTCGGAGGATGATGTGTTGGAGCTTGGGTGAAAGGTGAAGACCTGGGGAACTCTATCCTTGTTTAATCTTGAGGGAGATGGAACAAGAACAGAACTCTGAGACACAAGAGACCCAGATGAGGGATCCATCTATAATCAACTATTAACCTTGATTCAAGATGTGCGCAGCCTGCAGCAACCCTCCTGCTTCTAAGTTGCCTGGTCCAGTCAATATTCCCCATGTACGGAGAGAAAAATAACAGTTTTTGCACTTTAACCAATTTACACTGACCTTGAGCACATGAGGCCAGAGTAGCACTTGGTATTATTTGCCTTGTGGGGTAAACACAAGCAATTCTTGCTTGTCCCATGGCAGTACAACCAAGAAAATGAGACTGCTACTTGGAGAAAAATTCTAGAAAATAGAAGCTAAAACACTATCATGGAACTGTTCAGTCATAAATTTCAGCTTCAGCTGTTTGTTTCATATGTTTATTTGTTTGTCACTAAACAAATACAAAGTAAGATAATTCCTTCTTTCAAAACACGCTTTGTATCTGGTATAATGAACACTTTATCCTAAAAGAGATACATAGAAAAACAGTAATATGATACCTTGCTCTAAACAGTTTGACGCATTTTCAAAGCTGGACGTCAGACAGCATTACTGACTTGGGTGATTCATTTCAATGTAGCTATTAAATTGCAGCTCCTGTTTTTTTTAAGAAAGTTCTTAAAATGGGAAACATTTATATTCTGGGCACGTTTAGTTCTACGTATACTAATGATTACCAAAGCTTTAAATGGGGTATTTTAGACTTTGCTCAGTTGTTTGACGGTATCTTGAAAATGTTTTTCTTTCCAACATTTTAAGGACCAAAGTAATGAGGAGAAGCACGCAAATGGAATTATAGTAAGTTTGTAAACCAGTATGATACTTTGTTACTCTTTCTTTTATAGTCGGGTATACACTACAAGGAATAAATTGTGATAAGCAATGCTGTTTAAAGGAAATATCTTCCGTATAGGTTTCTGGATGTTTGATTACTGATTTACTGCTATTTACTTTTCCCTCTGGTTGCCTCTGTCTCTCGTATGTCTTCTCTAGCTTTGCATCTGCAGTGATTTGTAAGAGGATTGAAAATGGCAAGACAATTAATGTTCCTACCGTTACATAATGGTACAGATCTATTCATGACAGATTTGATATTGTGCCTTTAAATTAAAATTGTATAGTGTTGCTGCATTATATTGTTTCTCGGGTTTTTGGATTACAGTAATAATGCAAGCTTTCATTTTGAGATCCCTTGCCAAGGTTTAGCTTGACCTTAATCAGTTGCTGGACTACAGTTTGCAGCCAAACAGGAAATATCTGGTGCGTAAGCTTATGTAGATGCTGGGTTTTGGAACTCTCAGCCTTAAAATGGTCTGATCTTTTTGAAAATCAGTAATGCTGGGTTTCTGGCATTTTTAATTCTCTATCCAGCTCCTGGACTTTCTTTAATATTTGCTTTATACTTGCTTGGCATTCATTTGCCTGGTTGTAGAATTAGATGCTGTTTAACTCATTAAACCATGCTATGGTTTGAGTGTGCTGCCTGCTGGTATTTTTGTTGAATGTCGTGTAGCATCATGTAGTGTGTACTGTGCAACATGCTGACGATGAATGAATTCACATTTCAATAAGTTTCATCTGTGACATATGGTAAGTTTTACATATATTGTGTTCATTTATTATCTATGGCTTTCAATTAATGAGTGCACCAGTTTCATTTTTCAACATCAGATGTTGAAATGTTAAAGTCAGTTCATTTTATTTAAATGTAGTAAAGAAAATACTTTATGTATTACAAGCAACACTCTTGAAATATTTTACTTCTATTCGTGAATAGTAAAATGAGGATAACATAAATGTTACCTGTAAGATGGCTTTTTAATAGTTGCCAGTACGAACATCTCCTTGATGAAATCCATACTTTTACATATATTTGGGGTTATTCGCTGCTCAGCTGCGAGCCATTTCTTGCACATTGAATTATTTCTGTAATATGCCATAGTTGTGAAAAATAGACTGCTTTGCAAAAACTCCAAAACTTGAGTATTTATTCACCTTTTAAATTTTGGATAAAACGTCACAAATGTGTATGATTTCAAGATTGTTGCCTGGCTGTTGCTTCATTTACGTTGTAACGTGACATTTTTGAGTACCTATTAAAATGTTGTATATTTTAGGTCCTTGAAAATTTGCCCGTACTTCTCGCAACAATCAAACATAAAGTTGATACGTACAAATTTCTAAAAAATACCTTTAAGGAATTTGTATGCATTCCAAAATTGCTTATGTTGTGTTAACAAAGTTGTGTTAACGAAAACCAGACATGGCATGAATGGAAAACTGTGCTTTCATAATTGAAACCACTGAACAGCAAAAATAATCCTCAAATATTGCACATAAACTACAAGACACGTATTTACATGAGATTTCAAGCTGCTATGTGCTCCTATAACAAACAGGGTTAAATAATTGATCACTGTGTTAATTGTTATAGTTTATAATCTTTCCTCTTCATTAGTTTAAATTTCTCCTCACCCCTTCTCAGGTTTCAGCTGACTTCCATTCTGGATCTGTTTCTGTACCCTGCTGATTTCCATTATTACTGTGGTGATGCAACATTTTTTTATAATTTCTCTTTTTCTGATCTCTCTAGAGTACCATCAATCCAGTGGATGGAATTTTTCTGCCTAATCCTTTGGACTCAGCTGTAATTAGCACTATGCCTACCCAGACTGTATTACCACCAGGTATCTAGTTACTTCCTCTAGTTCATTCATATGATTTGTAATAGTACTATTATAAGCAAGTAGTCTAATAATAATTGCATTTAAGAAAAACAAATAAAAATCACAGCAAAAAAACAAGTGCTTGAGGAACTCAGTGGATCAGACATCTCTGGAGGGAAAAGGACAGACAACATTTTGGGTCTGGACTCGTCTTCATACTGGAGAACTACTTCAAAGTTTGAGGAGGTTTTGCAGTGGTACAGTAAAATGGAAACGCAAGATTTGTAGATGCTGTAATCTTAATAATAATAATAATAATGCATTATATTTATATAGCGCTTTTCATATACTCAAAGACGCTTTACAGAGATTTAGAGAACATAGGGAAATGAATAAATAGATAAATAAGTAAATAAGTAAACGAACAGAGAAAGGAGACAGAAGGTGAGGTGACCTTCAGTGGTTGAAGGCAGTACTGAACAGGTGAGACTTCAGCGATGTTTTGAATGTGGTGAGTGTGGAGGAGTCTCTAACGGTTTGGGGTAGTGAGTTCCATAGGGTGGGAGCAGCGATGGAGAAAGCCCTGTCCCCCCAGGATCTGAGTTTGGTCCGGATGTGGGGGGATAGGAGATTGGCAGCAGCAGAGCGGAGGGTGCAGGTGGGAGTGTGCCTGTGGAGGAGGTCGGTCAGGTAGGATGGTGCCAGGTTATGGAGGGCTTTGTAGGTTATGAGGAGGATTTTGTACTGGATTCTCTGGGGGATGGGGAGCCAGTGGAGTTTGTAAAGGACGGGGGTGATATGGTCACGGATCGGGGTGTGGATCTTGAGCAAAAAACAGTGCTAGAGAATGTTACTGAATAAATGACTTTGTCAAATCAATAGTGAGGCTAATGCAGCTTACTGTTATCTTAGCATAAGTATCATTCAGTGACTTCAGGCAAAGGAAGATGTATAATTGAAGTAAAAGTTGAGAAGCATCTCTCGTGTAGATAGAATAGTAAAGAAGATGTATTTTATGCTTCCCTTTATTAGTCAGAGCATTAATTCGGAAGTCATGTTGCCGCTTTATAAAACTTTGGTAAGACTGCATTTGGAGTATTATATGTAGTTCTGGTTGCCCCATTCCATGAAGGATGTGGAGGCTTTGGAGAGATTTCAGAAGAGGTTACCGGAGTGCTGTCTGGATAAGAGGATGTCAGCTATAAGGAGAAATTGAGCAAACTTAAATTGTTTTGTATGCAATGTCAGAGGTTAAGGGGAGACCTGGTAGAAGTTTCTAAAGTTATGAGAGGCATTATATAAGGTGAAAACTTTTTCCCAGTGTGGAAATGTCGAAAACAGAGGTCAGAGAGGGAAAGTTTTAAGGAAACGTGCGGAGCAAGTTGTTTTTCATTGAGAACGATGGGTGCCTGACCGAGCTGCCAGTGATGGCAGCGGAAGCAGATACAATAGTGGCATTTAAGAGGCTTTTGAATATGTGCATAAATATCTGGGGAATGGAGGGATGTGTTCATGTAGCGTCATGTTCGGCGCGGACATTGTGGGCCATAGGGCTTGTTTTTGTGCTGTGCCGTACCATGTTAAAACTATGTTCTATCCACTCGGAGATCATGTGCCCCTCCGTTGGCTTAGTAAAAATAGCAACTTGCTGTCTAATTCACCATTTACATTAAAGATGGAAAGTAAATTTGTAGTAGGAAAAATCTGGCATTTCACATCCAGCAATATAATTTTCCCAATGGTTCTCTCCCCCTCATCTGTACCTGATGTATGAATGAACCCACCCACACTAACTTGAACTTTCTTCTCTGTTTATGTATTGACATTTTAACATTGCATTTCCTTGTCAGACTAAAGCTCAGTTCCTTGTTCTATTCACCCAGATTCCTGTAGTCATCTTGTTATTCCTTGGTTATCGTTGACTCGTTGAGGCCTAATCTAATTAAAAGTAGAATTATTGTGATATCTCTAAGAGCAGCAGTTTGTCTTGGGGTAATTAGTCCACGTGAAAGTTATTGCATATGAAGCTTTATTTAAGTGCTGACAATGGGACTGAGAACCATGCTGCAGCAGTATTGAAACTTTGAATATTATGCATACTTCCGGTCACCACACAGTAGAAAGGATGTGGTCGAGCTAGATCAGCTTCTCAGTCAGCATGGACGAGTTGGGCCAAAAGGAAAGTTTCTATGCTGTGCAATTCCTCAGTGCTGGTGGCTGGAAAATTAAGTGAAATTTGCCTTGGTTGTTTCAGGATGATACAGTAGTGCAGTGATTATGTTAGTGGACTTGTAATCCAAAGACTAAGACTAATGATCTTGAAAGATGAATTTGGATCTCCCCATGGTGGCTCAGGGAAGTTAAATTCACTTAAATAAAATCTGAAAATAATAATCAAGCATTATTGGGCTAAAATACAAATTTGTTTAGTTGACTAGTGTTCTTTGGGGAAGTAAATCTGTCATGTTTTTGAGAGTTTTGCTGTTCAAGAAGGCAGCTCACTGCTTATATCTGATCAAAAGCATTAGAACAGATAAATATATGTTGGTCTTACCAGTGTTGCTATGTGAGAGTAAGAAAAAAAGGTAACTGTTCCTTTTATGGCAATAAAACTTGCAGTGCATTTTCTTTGCAGGACAATAAATGATATTTGCTATTGGTTAGCCTTGTCCTTGATGGACCTAATCTTACTGTAAATTTAATGATGGAGCGCGCAAAGCTCATGGAAATTGCTATTCCATCTCTTCTCTTAATCTAATCTTTGTTTCCCTCTAGTTTGCTCTTTGAACTGAATGTCAAAAATGTTACACGACTCTAATTTGCCCTGGTTCAGATTCTCACCGCACATTAATGATTTACTTGGCTGATTAAACTGATACGCATCTGCTTGCCCTTTAAGCAGAGATCCAGATTCTCAAAGTAGCATTTTGGATTTTGAAAATCTTCTTTGTTGCTTTTGCAGTATATTTGGGATCATTTTCTTGCTGTAGAATGAACTGCTGGCCAATGAGTTTTGAGGCCTTTGTTTGAACTTGAGCAGAGAGGATGTGTCTATACACTTCAGAATTCATTATACTACTACCATCAGCAGTTGCATCATCAATGAAGATAAGTGAGCCAGTACCTTCAGCAGCCATACATGCCCAGGCCATAACACCCCTACCACAGTGTTTCACAGATGAGGTGGTATGCTATGGATCTTGGGTAGTTCCTTCTCTCCTTCATACTTTGCTCTTGCCATCACTCTGATATAAATTAATCTTTGCTCATCTGTCCACAAGACCTTTTTCCAGAACAGTGGTTGCTCTTTTAAGTACTTCTTGTCAAACTGTAATATGGTCATCCTATTTTAGTGGCTAACCAGTGGTTTGCATCTTGTAGTGTAGCCTCTGTATTTCTGTTCATGAAGTCTTCTGCGGACAGTGATCATTGACAAATCCACACCTGACTCCTGGAGTGTGTTTCTGATCTGTCGAACAGGTGTTTGAGGATTTTTCTTTATTATGGAGAGAATTCTTCTGTCATCAGCTGTGGAGGTGTTCCTTGGCCTGCCAGTCCCTTTGCGATTAGTATGCTCACCAATGCTCTCTTTCATCTTAATGATGTTCTAAACAGTTGATTTTGGCCAGCCTAAGGTTTGGCTGATGTCTCTAACAGTTTTATTCTAGTTTCTCATAATGGCTTCTTTGACTTTCATCGGCACAACTTTGGTCCTCATGTTGATAAACAGCAATAAAAGTTTCCAAAGATGATGGAAAGATTGGAGGAAAGAGTAGGTGCTGACAGCTCTCTTATATCTGCATGAGGCAACTAAACACACCTGAGCAATTACAAACACTTGTGAAGCCATGTGTACCAAACATTATGGTGCCCTGAAATGGGAGGACCATAGATAAACACGGCTGAAATTTCTACATGGTGAAACCAAAATGTGTAAAAATACTCTTTAATAAAATCTGACAATGTGCACTTTAACCACATGTGATTTTTTTCTATTACAAATCTCAAATTGTGGTGTACAGAGGCAAATAAATAAATGATGGGTCTTTGTCCCAAACATTATGGAGGGCACTGTATATTGTTTACCGTGCAAAGGACGCTGTAAAATGTTAATATAAATGCAAGATTTAATATTTTTGATATTTTATGCAGCTAATTGCTAGGTATCTTGTGGTCTCTATTGTGCATCTGTCATCTGTGAAGCAGGACAATTAGCTACATTTCCCTTACTAATCAGACTGATGCATAGAGTCTGAAGGCAAGTGAAAATTAGAAAAGGCGAGTTCATTGTCACATGTATATAAAGAGAAATATAATGGAAACAGAGTATAAGAAATGGTGGCACAGTGGCGCAGCTTGTAGAACTGCTGCCCCACAGCACCAGGGACCCAGGTTCCATCCTGACCTCGGGCGCTGTCTGTGTGGCGTTTGCACGTTCTCCCTGTGATCACATGAGTTTCCCGCAGGAGCTCCCTCAGATGTGTGGGTTTGTAGTTTAATTGGCCTATGTAAATTTGGCACTATTGTGTAGGGACTGGATGAGAAAGTGGGATAACATAGAACTGGGTCATGGACTCAGTGCGCCGAAAGGCCTGTTTCCATGCTGTGTCTTTAAACTAAACTAAAGGTTCAAAATTGGAAATTGAAGGAAATCCGTAAATTAATTTCCATTGAAAAGAAAGCAAACTCTGACCAACTTGCACTGAGGATATATTGAGGTACAATATTGTAGACATTACTGAATGGCAGCTTGTTAATGGAAGGGTTGGACAAATGGATTGTTTTCATGGAGGTTGAGGCCAGATCTGACAGAATTGCATAAAATATGAGAGGCACAGATATGGTATTGGATATGGATGAAGGGATTAGAAGTAACATTAGCAAATTTGCAGATGACACAAAGCTGGGTGGCAGTGTGAACTGTGAGGAAGATGCTGTGAGGTTGCAGGGTGACTTGGACAGGTTGTGTGCGTGGGCGGATGCATGGCAGATGCAGTTTAATGTGGATAAGTGTGAGGTTATCCACTTTGGTGGTAAGAATAGGAAGGCAGATTATCTAAATTATGTCTTTTGGAAAAGGGGATGTACAACGAGATTTGGGTGTCCTAGTGCATCAGTCACTGAAAGGAAGCATGCAGGTACAGCAGGCAGTGAAGAAAGCCAATGGAATGTTGGCCTTCATAACAAGAGGAGTTGAGTATAGGAGCAAAGAGGTCCTTCTGCAGTTGTACAGGGCCCTGGAGTACTGTGTGCAGTTTTAGTCTCCAAATTTGAGGAAGGATATTCTTGCTATTGAGGGCGTGCAGCGTAAGTTTACTAGGTTAATTCCCGGAATGGCGGGACTGTCGTATGTTGAAAGACTGGATCGACTAGGCTTGTATACACTGGAATTTAGAAGGATGAGAGGGGATCTTATTGAAACATATATGATTATTAAGGGGTTGGACACGTTAGAGGTAGGAAACATGTTCCCAATGATGTGGGAGTCCAGAACCAGGGACCACAGTTTAAGAATAAGGGGTAGGCCATTTAGAACGGAGATGAGGTAAAACGTTTTCAGTCAGAGAGTTGTAAATCTGTGGAATTCTCTGCCTCAGAAGGCGGTGGAGGCCAATTCTCTGAGTGCTTTCAAGAGAGAGCTAGATAGAGCTCTTAAGGATAGTGGAGTCGGGGTATGGGGAGAAGGCAGGAATGGGGTACTGATTGGGAATGATCAGCCATGATCACATTGAATGGTGGTGCTGGCTCGAAAGGCCTACTCCTGCACCTATTGTCTATTGTATTATGTCGTCTTTTATTTGGGTGGAAATTAGAGGGCAAGGGTTTAAGGTGAGACAGGCAAATTTTAAAGAGGTTAACGGGCCATTTTTTGTTTTTTTAACACAGTGTAAGTACATCGAACGTTCTGCGAGGGGAGGTAGTAGGAGAAGCAGATACAATACTGACCTTTAGATGCATTTAGACAGACGCGCAATCATGCAGGAATGGAGGGATATAGATCATATGCATGCATATGGAACAGCTAGATTGGCATCATGGTCAGTTAGACATGATGGGCCATGGTAGATGTTTTTATGTTGAATTCTTCTATGTTCTTGAAGGGTCTTTAGGCTTTTTTCTTTTTTTAGTAATGGAATTGAGATTGTCAGTGTTGGTTAAAGCAAAGTTTGGAATTTATTGGAGATGTCTAGAAATTGAAGGGACGTGGATCCAAACTGTGAAACAAAAGGGGGAATGTGATACTACTGGGAGTCTCCTAAGAGTTACCAAACAATAGGCAGGGTTATAAGTAGAAACTAGGATCTGCAGATCCTGGTTTATAACAAAGGTAGACACAAAGTGCTGGAGTAACTCAGCGAGTCAGGCAGCATCTCTGGAGAAAAAGGATGGGTGACGTTTTGGACTAAAAGTAAGGGGTGGGTGGGGGGGGGGGGGAGATTGGTGAAGAGCTGGAGGCGAGAAAAGACCTGGACTAATCAGGGCTGGTCACAAATTTCCTTTGGTAATCCCATTGTTGTCTAGGGAAGGTGTGATCTCCAGAGGGAAACAATATGGAGTACTGTGGAACTGGTAAAACAACTAGGATGGAGGAATGGGGGGAGGGACAGAAGTGATGGTGAGGTCTTCAAATGCATTTTGACTAATATATATAAACTGGTAGAAGATGCAAAATCCCTAGAATACATGAAATGCAGCTTTATCAACTTGAAGCTGTTGACTCTCTCCAGCACCCTCCCACTGATGAAGACGGGTGCATGATTCCTCGGCTTTCCCTTCCCAAAGTTAGACAAGTAGAATGGGTATCGTTGGACAAAAATGGTGCATTGCTACTGATACAAATCAAGATAGAATTAGTATAGTTATGGAAAAGGACAAGTAGACCAGCTATCGGATGGGGCAGAGTAACTTTTGATTTTTAAATAAAATGATCAGGAGGCATTGTGAATCGGCTTCAGACCAGTGAGAGGCTTTCAAGGAGGAAGACAAGTGAGACTTTCAAATCTGGACTCGTATTCCTGCATAAAGAGGAGTAGACAGAATTAGATAAGGCAAAGAATGAAAGGTTGTGTCGATTTTGAAAGATTAATGTTCAGCAAGTCTACCAGAGTATAGGAGGTGTGAGGGTTAAATAAAAGGGAAATTAGGAAGCCTAAAAAAGTGCATGAGAAGAACTGGCATAAAAAACTAAAACAATGCCTTTTACAGACAGAGGGCTAGAGGATTACAAAATAAAATGTGGTACCTTTGAGTTCAAAAACATAATCTGAGCGTGGCAGGCAAAGGCACAAGTGCAATTTTAAAATTAAGATATTTTGCCTGTCTTTGGAGAAGAATTTACAGATATTAAGGGAAAAGTATGATGTATTTAGTGTGATTAAAATGGAGAGAGAAGTAATGTTGTTAAACATAAACTGATTTGCAAAGGTGGATAAAGTGAATATTAGGATGTTAAGAAAAGCAAGGGAAGAAAATTCAGAGGTTCCTATCATCATTTTCCAATCCTTCAAATCAAAATCTACTATCCTGTTATAATTTAATTAATAAACAAGAGAATGGGCCAATAAATTATTGGCCTGACTACCTATCTTAATGGCAACCTTTTGAAAAGAGTCGAGAGTGTTTCAATGTCATATGTACCAACAACAGAACAATGAAATTCTTGCTTGCAGCAGCATATTAGCCCTCTAAGCACAATATGCTTAGATAATATATATGTATTTTAAAATCAATACTTTAATAACCCCAACACTAGTGCAAAAAACTCCTGCGGTCCCTAGTGCAAGCAAAGACAGTCCATAGGTCACAGTTGAGGTTAGTGTTGTATGGTGATCAAGAGTCTGTTGGCGGTTGGGAAGAAGCCACTTTTGAACCTGCCAGTCACTGTTTTCAGACTCCTGCACCTTCTTGGTGAGTGAAATGAGAGCGTGTCAAGGTGGTGTGGGTCTTTAATGATGCTGGCTGCTTTTTTGAGGCAATGTCCCCGATAGATCCTTTCAGTATTGGAGAGGGAGAGACAGTGTCCACAACTTGTAATCTCCGGCGTCCTTTGGCGTTCGACTTGCTGAATCAGGCTGTGGTGCAAAGCAGTCAACCTGCAGTTGTTTTGTCATTCAGCAATTATAAGACCTTTGCATTATTGGCCTTTTCCATTTTTCTTATTGCAAGTTTTCCTATCTGATATGACAATATAGAAATCCCTGCTGAATTTTGTTGTGTGTTGAGTTCCAGATAACCCAGCAGAATAAATGACACAAGGTGTTAATATTTATTATTGTTAAATAAAAAATTTGAGGGACAGTGTAATTATCATTATAAATCCATCTAGAATAATCCAGAGCAATTTGCGTGAATTTTGTAAAACAAGTATGATCAATGAGTTTTCTTGAGGGGAGAGATAACAGGTAGAGTTGTTGATCAATTGAAATAAAGTAACAGAGTATCACTGGGTATTTTTACATTAAAATGACTTGAAAATAATTTAAGTTGATTTTCTAAGGTGAAGAAATTCATGTAGACAGTGCAAGTATAGGAACTTCGTGTACTGTAATGACAGTTTGGAGAGTCGAAAACAATGATATTTCTCCTCAAGATAACGGTGTTACCAAAGGTAAATTTTCAGTTTTTGCATATATCTGTGCTATGTCATGCAGCTATAATTAAGGAACCATTATTAGCCATTTCCATTTTATTTATTGCAATTTTAAAAATCCGATATGACAAGCTAGCAGCCCCTCCATATTTTATTGTGCGTTGTGAACTTCAGCTAAACCAGCAGGCTGAATCATACAAGGTATTAATATTTATTGTCTTTCGTAAAGTTTTGCAATTGAATAAACACGAATAAGTGAAATATAAAATAAACACAATAACTTCCACAGAAGGCAATTGGTCCTGGTTTCCATGGGTAAATGACTTCCCATTATTCATGATGCCTCGCTGCAAATGGTTGTTACATGCTTACAATTTGAGCACTCATGTTGAAAATGATGCATGAATGCTTGATTTTATTTTGTATTACAAGCCAAGTGTTGCATTTGCAAATACCACTATGTTTTAATAGAATAGGAAATATTAACGTGAATCTTTCCAATGCTGATTAAACTATGATAAAACATTGCTTTTTAAGAATTGATCCTGTTGTTTCTAGTATTGAAATGTTGTATTACATTTTAAAAGGAAAAAAAAACAGGATGTGTTGTAAACATTAAGTACAGTGTATACTGTTGGAGACTTTGGGCTAGTCACAAAAGAACATGCTGTACTTTCTTTTGATTCCAATCCGGAACATTGTACACCACAATGTTTATTGTTCAGGAGGCTCTGTAATTCATAGTTTTGAAGATGCTTTTTGTTTTAACAGAGCCTGCCCAGTTATGCAAAGCAGAACAGCGTCCATCAACTTTGGCTGTGGGATCTACTGTTAATGCAATGGGTAATCACCAGACACCAACTCCTAACAGTACAGGTTAGATACATTTTATTTCTTTCTCTTTGTTCTGCAGACTATGTACTGCTGCTGAGATATAGATTACATTTTTTTGTGCTTCATTGAAGTTTGACCTTTCTCAGTGAGTGGAGTTATTAATATGTAATAAGAAATGGGGAATCGGCATTCAACTTCATGAGTGAGACTGACACATGTCCAGTTGCTCTTGTTATCCTTAGGAATCCCTGCCTTATCTTACCCTGCTCCACTCAGGAGTGTAAAAGGAGTGAAAGCTGTTCAGCTTTTGTAGTGCTCCAAGAAAAATATTGAAAGCTTTCATTTGACAGGAGTTTAGAGAACAGGTTCTTTCTCAGTTTGATACGACTGCTATAATAGGAATAAATTGATTGAGTTATATCCTTGGAATTCTGATCCTGTGAGAATCAGATTTAATAGCCCATATTGATGTTTTGTTGCTATTTTGCATTTAACCTATTTATTCCTCAACTGGTTATTTTATAGATCAAGATAGACATACTCATCGTTAATATGATAGTCTAATGACTGGAACAGATGTTCACATTTGCAATGTCTGCATTTAATCTGCTGGCTGTGAGAATTTTGATCCCTTGTCTTCTTATCGTGTCCACACATGTTAGATATTGTGTTTCAGCCAAAACTCTTCGCAATATCATTGTTCTCTGCGAGGTCCTCAGCTTTACATTCGTGCTCCAATAGAGGACATCTCAATAGGTGCTCCATAGTTTGTGGTTCAGTGCCACATATGCAGATGACGTCTTCAGTGTCCATATAACCCCACTTCTTGAGAGTCGCTTTACAACGACCAGTACCAGCTCTCTCTGTTGAGGCATTTCCATTCAGCCCAGCTTGATTCGGCCCCAGGAGGAAGCCCATCCTATTGTACCTCCCTTAATGGCTTACTAAACATGGAAATGGAAACTGCTGCTTTTCATTTAGTGGTTGGCAGTTTTAGCAAACATTGTGAATTAGCTTTCTTTTGTCTGAAAGAACAAAATATTGATATCGGTGTCATTACTGTACTTGAATTCTGGAGATGGTGTTGGCAAAGATAAAAGTCAAATTTTATTAAATAGTAGCCGGGCGTGGACCCGTTGGGCCCAAATCTCTCCTGCGGGCCTGGCAACCACCGTTGGGTGCAAACCTCTCCTGTGGACCTGGCAACC